>NC_133364.1:20716942-20798088 GCF_049309525.1 Garra rufa
ATATATATATATATATATATATATATATATATATACTATTTATCTTATTTAGGTCCTCTGAACAACAAATGTGCACAAATATGGTAAAATCACTGTAACATGCATCTTAATCTTTTATCAGATGCTGTATTTGTCCACAGTTGTTTGACAAGGCTGAAAGATTGAATGCCAGATATAAAGATGGAATATTTTGGACCCATCATTTGCATCCTGACATGGCAGAACTGAGAGGAAATTGATCTAATTGGGAAATAGATCCAGTTGCTCCTGCTCTTTTCTCCTTTTTACTGTTTTTGGCTGTTAGAGTTTGGCAGTGCTTGTTGAGGTTGTTAATTGTAAGTGGGGACCGTATGTTCCCTGGCCTCTTCTCATCTCCCTCTTCTTCATTACTGTTACTTCATTTGCCTGACTTTCTGGCCCAATGCTATAAATTATTTGCTGTGTTTGTGTATGTGTGTCTTTCTCCCTCAGCAGAGATAGGAGGTATAACCTAGCCGAATCTAGAGGCCCGGGAGAGCGCAGCAGAACAGAACAGTACAGATCGGGTAATGAGATATATATGTTTGTGTCAGTCATTTTGACGGGCGTCTGCAAGAGCACAAAAGAGAGAGAGAACTGCTTGCTATGTATGTGAGATGACTGATGCATGGAGGTAGTGTAGGTGAGGAGAGGTCATGTTTGTTTCATGTTGACCCTTTGTTTTTCTGCTCTTGCTGTCTCGTCTGTCTTTCTATTTTGTGTCCGCTTTCAGTTACCATCCCTTTGTACTTGAATCCGGAATGACCAGTGCTTTTCAGCATGTCATGATTTTGTTGATGGCTTGTGTACTAAATACATAATCACGTCTCCAGATCTGCATACATGACTCATCAGTACACATTTTCCATTATTTTTTGAAAGATCTATGTTATTAAAAAAAAAAAAATCCACATTGTTTTATACATATTTTGGACTAGTTTTACCGCAAAACAACTCAGAAAATTGGATTGGAACTCCTTTAGTTAATGCAGTGTCATGACAAGCGTTGGCATGTTTATATCCTGCCAGGATGGCATCTAGCATTTCTTGTCTCTGCCATTTGTAAGCTCTTTCAGTAGCTGTGGTCTACTAAAAGCCTCAAAGGCATCAGGGCTAAAGTGAAGAGAACAAAGACGCAGGTCTTTAGTAAGTTTTATTCATCCACAGGCATCTTCCCACTCTTTTCTCCTCTTCTTATCACTAGGAAAGCTGTGAAGACTTCATCGATTCTCTTGTTGCCCTTCGACTGAAAAATTACAACCAAAGCCGTGGCATCGTATCAGCATTTTATTTTCTGAGTTGTGTTGTGGTAAAAATAGTGCAAGAGTGCAACCATTTCACATTATCGAATGGTGTCCCCCACAGTCCAAAATATGTGTAAAACAATAATAAATAACCTAAATCTTTAATGAGTTTTCTACTACATATTTCAGTAAGAGACATAATTTACATTATATTAACCAATACAAGTCTTAATACCCAGGGTTTTCTTTAAGTAATGTAGAGGCTACTTTTATTCAACAAGGATGCATTAAATTGCTCAAATGTGACAAAAATATCTATGATGTTGCAAAATAAATGCTGCTGTTTTGAACTTTGTACACAAAAAAAACCCTAGTTTCAACTGTGCTTATAATAAGAAATCAGCATATTGAATGATTTCCAAAGACTTGTAACATTTTAAAATCTATGAAAATAGATATTGGGAAGGATAAGGGACTTCTTTTAAAAACTATTACCTAATCCAAACTTTTGAATAGTAGTGTAGCTGCCTTTATATTATAAGTCATTTGTCATTTGCAAGGGGAACATCAAGTTTGAGGGTCTTTGTCATTAAAAAGTATGAAAACACCTATTTTAGGCTACTCTTGTAGATTCCTTTCTAAGGTTTTGCCAATATACAAATGTTACACCAGTTGACATTAAATGTAATACAAGTTATAACAAAAACAGCATATCATGACATTTGCATTGCCACTGAAATGTTCTCAATAGCAAATGTGACCTTTAGGTGAAATGGCTTTTGATATTTAATATTTAATATTTAATATTACCTGTTTGGTTAGATCTTTATTACTAGTTCCATAGTATCTTGTATAGGACATCCTATAGTTGCACTAAGGTGCAGCCACAAAAAATGTCCTACATTCTTAAAAATAAAGGTGCTTTTAAAGGTTCTTCACAGCGATGCCATAGAAGAACCACTTTTGGTTCTTCAAAGAATCATTCAGTCAAAGGTTCTTTAAAGAACCATCTCTTTCTTACCTTTTTATAATCTTAAGAACCTTTTTTCACCACAAAGAACCTTTTGTGAAACAAAGGTTTTTCAGATGTTAAAGATTCTTTATGGAACCATTTAGACAAAAACAGTTCCTCTATGGCATCGTGAAGCAGCTTTATTTTTAAGAGTGTATGCAGGTTTCACATTAGATTCGAGTTTGTTGAACTTTTAACACACAAATTCGCCACATTTACCAATATAGAGCTGCTTGGTTTGGAAATGACCTCTGAGATAGGGGTGCTTCATGCATCACTACACTATTGACAATGGACAATAGACCCACAAAATTTCACCTACGTTTTGCTAATGTGAATCTGTCTTCACAGAGAACTTGAGGAGAATTCAGAATGAAGTAGGCCTACTGAAAACTGCTATCTTGCTGATAGGAAAACGTTCGTGTTGTCTAGACTTATCTTGGACTAAAACCTCTCAAATGAGCAATCACAGGTTATAGATAGTGTTTGTACAACTTCAAAACTATATCACAACAAAGCTAATTATTAAACAGTTTCTTTGGCTTCTAAAAACTTTTGGAATAGAAGATGTTCTCCTGTCATTTTAGAGAATCAGATTTGGTTGCTGATTCACGACCTAAGTCTAACTTAAACTCCTATATGAGATTTGTGGAAGCTTCAGTTACTCGTACATTGATTTAATTATCATAAACAGGGACTGGTGTGAGAAGTAACTAATCTTAGTCAGGTTGATGAATGGTGTTATTGTACACCAGGCAGAAATTAGCCAGAAAGTGTGTGTGTTTGTGTGTGTAATCGCTCTTTGTATTGCATTTGGAGAGGGACTTCTCCATCCTTCAGCAATGTGTGTGTGCGGTGTGCTGTATTCCGAAACATGGCATGCATCATCATTACACCGAGTAATAATTGAACCCTCCTGAGCGTGTGAGCTCCGCATGCGCCTCCTCGCAGTGCAGATACAACGGTAGGCCATTATTTGTGTCTAAATTAGTGTAGCATGTCATCAATGAGTGTATGTGTTTGCCAGATATCGAGAAGCATTATTTTTGTGTAGATGAGTGCGAGTACATTTGCATGTGCCTTTGTTGGTGCAGAGCAGAAGCCATTATTTAAGAATGCGTGTGCAGCTTTTGATATGCCACGTAAAGCACTCCTTTTTTCAATTTATTTAGCTCGTAGTGTTTCCTCAAACAGGTAATAAAATGCTTTACAATGCAATAAACTTCCATACTGCGACTCCGTACACTAAGTACACACAAATAATCTCGAAACAGCATTATGTTGTGCGGTGACTGGTTCAAAGAACGTTTAAGCGACAATTAAATGCCTGCGTTGCCACGGAAATGCTCATTTCGACCCAATTGCATTAGGCCTCTTTTGTTTGCCGCTTGCCATAGCCTTGAGACAACAAATAAATAATTCTGGCAGTCGTCAGTAAATGAAGTCATCGGTTTGTGCGTTTTTGTCAAACGGCACATATTCGCATTTAGCGCTGAAGTATTGATTTCAGCAGGAAATTTATAAATCAATTGCTTCATTTTGTACTTAATTGGTCTATTGGATTTGCAGCATTTGATTAAGTTGTACTGCGCCCTATTAAGGGAGTAAATTGTAATGAGTTCTTTTGCCGTGGGCCACTGCCGCTAATGAGACGACACAGTCATCATTCCCCTCTGACCGGCGTCTTCTCATATACCATGCATCACAGACAGTCATTTTTATTATTGTGGACAAAGGTCTTTCAAATGTAATTCTTCAAAATGAGTGGATTTCAGCTAATATGCCAAGGATTACGCACTCTCTGGCTCTCAAATATTAACTTGCGATATCTGAAAGGTCTGTGGCTTTTTAATCAACCTTTAGCTAAAATATCGTGCAAAGTTCTGATGGAAGTTAATGGGGTTTTTCTCCTGTATTTGCCAGGATAATGGATATTTTGTAGTAGGAAAATCACCATGTTATTCCTCTAAAGGCTTGAGGGAGAAGATGTGGCATTAAGCTCAAACTCTGATTATAATCGTACACTCATACTTGTTGTTATGAGTAATGCCACTTATGTAATGTGTATTTATGTCGGTTAATCATGTGTTAATGAGCTGGTGGTGGGGGACGGACCCCAACTGGCGGACCAGCGGGGTATGCTACCATCCCACAAGCACGTAATCGAACTCCTCGATGTGAAGATCAAGCCCTGTGTGAGTAATTAATAAGATGTTCTGAGGATGAGGAAAGACACTTAAGGCAGTGAAGAGTGCTTAGAAACCTGTGCATTCTGTTTACATGCTCTTATGATGGCCTTCAGTTTCGTCTTGACATCTAACCATTTCTCGCTGATGCATAAAGCATGAGTAACGCCGGTTTTGATGGAGGTGGAAAAGGCCAGTTAATTATTTCCATATCAAAGTTGAACCTGAAGCTCCCTAGGCCTCGAGTGCTTTCACGGTGCTCTCTTCTCCTCTTATCGTTCTCATTCACACACCTGTGGAGGGTCTGGCTGCCACTCTGGGGGGAGACAGAGTGAGAATGATCAGAGGAGATAACCTTTAAATCCAGCCAAGCAGAGGGGGAACGTTTCCCCGGAATCCAGCCAGAGACCGGCGGCCATTGGCAGACTGCCGTGCTGTGGTGATGCCCGAGCTCTGCTTAGGCCGGCCGATGGGCTCCAGGCCAAGTCTGCAGACCTGAGTGGAGCGGCATTAACTCTGCAGAGCTCGTGCTGTGGGTTGTATGAGGATGTTGGTGAAAAATCGAAACCATCAAGTGGTATTATGGCCATTAGAGGTACTGCAACAATAAACATCCGCGAACAGCAGTTAAGAGCGCAGTAGCAATAAATAAAGCTGAATTGGACTCCTGAGATAAATTCTGCGCTTGTAGCTTAGCATACTTAGCAAGAGACTATACTTCAGGAGGTTATATTTGCAATCTCAGAACTAAACTGTTTTATGGAGCTATAGTCGTGTGGAATGCTGTTTTGCGAGTTCATTGAGTTGCGAGTTCATTCTTAAATGGACTTTCATTGCTTGTGTTGCATTATTCTAAACAGATAATAACGTTTTGTAAAATGGCTCAAATGCTGGCACCCTTGAAAGGAACTTGAGTAAATATTCATTTAGCAATGCCAAAAAGCTGTTCTTTTATTATTTACGAGCCGCTTTTATTATCTGTGCAAGACAAAATATCTTTGGATCTTTTTTTATTCACTATGTAAGCTACATCACACCTCCATTCTGGCTTGGAAGACTGACCATAGGTCTGGTCACTAGCATATGTTGTGTTTTCCATGCTGGTCTGTTGAGTTTTAATGATTATAAAAATTTCAGATTACATAAAGATTATTAAAGATTCAATTTTAGCACAGTCGGTCTGTCAGATGGAGCTTTGGTATGTTCAGACGTTGTGTGGGATTCAGAGCTGATGTATGTGAGAAATTTAATGTCGCACTCACCGATGGCTCTGCTGTGGCTTCGAGCTGCCTTTATTTAGAGTTCCGACACATATGCGCATAAACACTTAAATATTCAGCCTTGCCATCACTCTAATATATATGTACAGTTTGCAAGAGCCAGGGCCTTAAACTTTTGAACAGAATGAAGTAGTATACATTTTTCTTATTTTGGCTAAATATCATATCTTTTCATTTAGTAGAAGATACTTACATTTTTCCCAGAAGACAAAGTAAGTTAAATTTACCCTGATCTTCAAATTCAAAAAGTTTTCACCCCCTTCAATGCATTGCGTCTCCTTCTAAAGCATCTGTGAGCTTTTAAACATTCTGTAATAGTTGCATATGAATTCCTCAGTTGTCCTTAGTGTGAAAAGATACAGTTCTTGTTGAAAGGGTTCAAATACACAAAAAATGATGAAAAACCAAAGAATTTTTGAAACCTGAAGGATTTTTCTGAAGAATATCAGGACAAACAAGGGACTCTGAACAACTATCGCTAAAAAACAGCTGTGGGTCATTCAAATAATAACAGTATTAGGAATAAGGGTAAATTTTAAGTTCAACTATTATTTTCTCTTGTGGACTATATGTAAACATATTTTATGTGAAATATCTTATTCAGGTCAGTACTAAATAAAAAATAACATGCATTTTGTATGATCCCTCTTATTTTAGTCAAATAATTAACATTTTGCAGATTCTGCAAGGTGTATGTAAACTTTTGACCTCAACTGTATTTTAATATGTTAAAATATATTTTAAAATATTTCAAATCATTTTTTTTATATATATATTGCACAATATTACAATTACTGTATTTATTTATTTTATTTTTTTTATTAATCAAATAAATGCAGCCTTGGTGAGCATAAGTGATTTTGGAATGGTAAACATATAATTCTAAGATTTTTTTTTTCTGTTATTAAATTATAAAATAAATTACAAAAATGTTATGGAAATTGACTGTTATGACATGGCTCATAACTTCCAAATAATTATCCCCAAACAAAATATCATGTGATTGATTTTTGGTTTGTTAATAAAGTGAAGTAAAAGAATGAATGAAACAGCAATCCGAAGAAAAGACCCAAATCCCAAAGGATTTGCTTTAGGATCCGATATAAAATTTGCATGGCATTTTGCAGAATGGGGTCATTCCATGTCAAATCAACCAAATTTCTAAAATTCCTGAAAAATAAGTACAATGATGAAAGCCAAAATATTAAATGTCATGAATGAATATTTGCTGAGTAATCCATTGTTTTGTAGAGGGGGATCAAAATGCCAACTTTCACCCTGAGATTCAGAACCGAGGGGGAAAAAATGACTTCAGAAAGATGAAGCATCATGATATTTTCTTTTAGAGATTGGTAGGTCTGTTAGTAAAATCTGAGTTAATAGAATGTTGCCACAATTGCTAAAATTCATTAATTAATTGAAATTCAATTAGGCCAACCCCTGCAGAAAAAAAAAATGTTTCCATTTGCATGGTTGTACTCGTGTTTGTGTAAGTAAGATTGAATCTTCAAATAGCATTATATATCATTATATAAGACTCACTCATGTAAGGCACTGTAAACTCATGTGAAGAGGAAACTTGTGGCATCTGTAATGTAAGATCCAGCAGAGTAGACGGCCTGAATAAATATATAATCACAGCCACAAACACTAGTGAAAGTACTGACAGAATCAACACACAGACGCAGAGTCTATTATTTCTATTTACCGCTAACCACTGGATCAGAGTTTGTCATCCCGGGGGGATCTTCCTGTTGATGTGTATTTTGGACTATCTGGACTCTGACCAACTCAATCAGCCCGGTTTTATGCTGCTCGTGGACTCAAACAGATACTTTTTTACAGCACAGCTCAATTTCCCCGCCTTGCCAGAACCATCACGAAACCACGGCAGATTAATTTGTGTGGGGGATCATGTTACGGAGCTTGGCAAACCCTCCTTCCAAACAAAAATGGACTTTTTTTTCCTGTTATCGGGCAGATGCCTAAGGCTGTCATTGTATTTTCTTCTCACCCACTGGAGTGAAATAAAACCTAACACAGACAGACGG
Organism: Garra rufa; assembly: GCF_049309525.1. NCBI lineage: Eukaryota > Metazoa > Chordata > Actinopteri > Cypriniformes > Cyprinidae > Garra > Garra rufa. Next base: position 20,724,734 of record NC_133364.1, read on the forward strand.
CAGGTGTCTGCCCGCCGCCACCCTGGGTAAAGCCATTTACCCCGCTCCCTCGCGGAATATTAATGAACGGCGTGTATAAACAAAATGCCATATTTATTTTCATACTTGTTCAATGAACCACTAAATGGCAGCGTGAAGCTCAATCAATATCACTTTGCTGCATGCAGAGCAGATTCGCCGGTAACGGCCCGGGCACCTGTCCTGGGTGCCGCGTGGCTGTGGGGGTGCCTGGCGGGCTTGGCGCCGATTCTGCGCCATCATCGTCTTCATCGACCCGCGCCCACATGCTCGTTAGCTCTCGCCAACTGAACCAATAGGCATCTGTCGGGGTCGCGCGGGCACCTCTCGACGGGTTAAAGAGGTCTCAATCTGATTTATAAAGGATGGCGGGTGCATTTCGAATGTACGATGTACCTCTGCCAGGTTTAGTTTCAGTCGGCCAGATTTAATCAAGCCGTTGTGCGAATTGTTCCGATCTCAGGCTAATTGTGTCAGTACAGATGTCGCATTCTAGACGGGTGAAAACTTCTGCCAGCATTTGAGATAAAACTTGTTATCTGCCGACTGACGTAGAGAATGAAGGAAGTCTTGCATGTAATTGCGTGAGTCAGGCAGTGATAGGTTTTGTTTGGTTGGCTGGGCGTCTGCTGACTTCCTCTGGTCAACAAATGAGTAAATGTGTTTATGAGTAACAGGTGCTTGTGGAGAATAGTTCTGACTGTTTCATTTCTTTTCGTCTCTTTTTGGTTTCTAGCTTTTCCCCCCTCTGTTGCTCTTATTTTTGCTTTGCAAAAGTCTCAGACGGCACACCCACGAAACACCCACTGTCCGTTCTGATGCATGATGCATGCAAAACTGGAAAGCATTGTGTTGATCTGGCAAGCTCTAATCTGATTGGCTAGGTTTACATAAATTCTGGGTCAAAGTGTTTGTATTAATCTACCCTTTGCCAAAGTTTGCAAGGTTAGCATTAAATCTTTAAAGGAGAAGTTCACTTCCAGAAAAAAAAAAATAAAAAAAAATAGATAATGTACTCAACCCCTTGTCATTTCTCTATGTAGTGGACTTCTTTCGTGCCCCGAGTTTGAACTTCCAAAATGCAGTTTAAATACGGCTTCAAATGTTCCCAGCCAAGGAAAAAGAGTCTTATGTAGTGAAACCATCAATTAAATTTTTTTTTATAAACTTTTTAACCTCAAATGCTCATCTTGTCTTCTGCCTAAACTTAGAGTAGACTTCTATGGTGCCCTGGGTTTGAACTTCCAAAATGCAGTTTAAATACAGCTTCAAACAGTCCCAAATGCGTTTGTAAATGATCCCAGCCGAGGAAGAAAGGTCTTATCTAGCGAAGCAATCTGTTTTTTTGTTTGTTTGTCTGTTTTTTAATACAATTTATGTACATTTTAACCTTAAATGCTCATTTTGTATTGCTCTGTCTGAACTCTGTTTTGTCCGGTTCAAGACAGTTAAGGTATGTCGAAAAACTCCCCTCTTATTATCTCTCTCAGCTTCCGGCATCATTTTTAAAATTATCCTACATCACTGCAGAAGTACCCACCCAGTGTTTGCAAAGTAAACATGCAAAAAAGATCAAACACCCTTAACAAAAAAGGTAAAACAGCGATGTAGGATGATTTTGAAGCTGAGAGACAAAATAACATGGGAGTTTTTCAGCATACCCTAACTGTCTTGAACCGAAAAAAAAAAGAGTTGAGGCAGAGCGAAACAAGACGAGTGTTTGAGGTTAAAAAGTACATAAATTGTATAAAAAAAAAATAAAAAAAAGATTGTTTCACTAGATAAGATCCTTCTTCCTCAGCTGGGATCATTTACAACGCATTTGGGATTGTTTGAAGCTGAATTTAAACTACATTTTGGAAGTTCAAACTTGGGGCACCATAGAAGTCCATTATATGGAGAAAAATCCTGACATGTTTTCCTCAAAAAACAATTTCTTCATGACTGAAGAAAGAAATACATGAACACCTTGGATGACAAGGGTGTGGGTACGTTATCTGTAAAGTTTTTTTTGTGGAAGTGAACTTCTCCTTTAAGGCCTTTTGTTTGAAGCATTTAGTAGAAAGTTAACTAGAAACCCATTAGAATAACTTTATATAGTGCAGTACGCTTTGTTTTATTTTTTAAGTTAGATATTTCTTGAACTATGGGTACTTTTGTCCCTGTGGACTTCTAGAAAGTAAACTAGTCCTATTTTTGATTCTTACAACTTAACTTTTTCCTCTAACAATTCATCAGTGTATATATAAATATCAAAATAAGAGAATTCTGTAATTCATTTTTGAAAGTAATGAAAATTCCCACCACAGTGTTGTTTCTGGCACATCTCAAATGATTTAGTGTGTGTACTCTGTATTCTATGGTATAAATGACAGTGGGAATTGAACTTAACATTTTACAAAAACAAAAAAGTTGATAAAAATCAAATGATAGGCATAAAGGTGCCTGAAATCGAAGAAACACAGGTTTTTTTGTAAAATAGTCCTAATAATTTTACTTTTGGTTAGACAAATCACAATATCTATACAATTTGTATGCTTTTTTCCCCTCGTTTTTCTTTTAAAGTGTTCACAGAGACTTCAGTGCCATTGTTTTTCTACACCAATTAGGGGTGTCAATTTAGCATGTTAATCTAATTAATTAGTTACGAAAAAATTGCGTGTTCAAATTTTGAACGCAATAAATGACATCAAACTACCGTGAGAGTGATTCAAAAGCATACGGAGCTGTCTGCTCTTTCAAGTTCTTGTTGTACTTTGATGTCACCAATCAGTCACCAATCAGTCTGCACAGCGCAGATTCAAGCCACACACACTTTTACAGTTGATTGGTGATGAACATGATGCAAGGAACAACTCACTGCATGGAGTCTATAGAATGCAGTTAAATGCCCCAAAAATCAATCTGATCTCATGATGAAAACGTACCTGTGGGAACTTTTTCGCAAGACACAAAGTAACTAAATAAAGCAAAACATATGGAGCTGTAATTATAACTGTGTACAAAAACAATTACAAGTGCTCGCTGTTTTACCGTCTCTAGTGTTTATTTCTGTTGGAAAATGCAGCGATATGTACTTATTGGTACGTATTATGTGTTTTGCGAAAAGTTCTTTTTCATAGTTTATTTCATATTTATATAATATGATATAGGTAAGCAATATTGCACGAACAACAAGTACAGCTCATCACACAACTGCTGTATTGTCCCGAATAGCACAAATGCAAATGTGAAATATTTTTTTATACAACAGTTCAATCAATAATAACATAACATTGTTATATTTTAGACACAATGTTGTGTGTTCAGCTCAGTTTTGTCAATGCAAATTAGGGGTTGACTGTTTTATCGGCGCCAATATTAAGCATTTTTATGGTTATCTGTGTCACGACCAAGATGGCAGCACGTACACATCGCGAGGCTCAGTGTCTCTCCAGTTTCCGCAAATTTGCAGTATTTTACTTGCTCATCTCGGGTCTGTTCGTACAGAACAGTCGTGCCTTTACATCGTACACCTGACAGGAGCTTTTGGATATTGGTTTGTACATTCCCGACAGTTTTATCAGTAATCTTCGACTCGTCCCAGAGATCACCAGAACACCCGCGGCTGCGCACTCTACCTGGCCGGGCGGAAGTGCTCGAAGGCAGCGTCGCGACCGTAAACAAAGACGGGGGAAGCGTGGGGGACTTAGAGCTAAGCTAAAGCTAACACCACACCAGCTCTCTTTACCCAGCATTTTCCTCGCTAATGTACAGTCGCTGGTGAACAAAATGGATGAAATTTGACTCCGCATCAAACACAGCAAGAGACTTTTGAACTGCAATGTCATGATCTTCAATGAAACATGGCTAAACAGCGATGTATTGGACAGTGCTATTGCTCTAGCTGAGCTTCACACATTCCGGGCAGACAGAACGGCGGATGACTCCAGTAAGACCAGAGGCGGAGGATTGTGCATTTATGTTAACAAAGCTTGGTGCACGAACTCTGTTACTATTGGGAGACACTGCTCAGCTAACCTAGAGTTTCTCATGGTTAAGTGTAGACCGTTTTATCTGCCACGGGAATTCACCTCCACCATAATAACAGCTGCTCACATTCCTCCCGATGCTGATGCCAAGCTTGTTATGAATTAACTTCATGCGGCCATCAGCAAACAACAAACTGCTCACCCGGAGGCGGCTGCATTTATTGTTGCGGGGGATTTTAATCACTCAAACTTAAAGACAGTACTCCCCAAATTTCATCAAAACGTTTTCTGCCACACCAGAGGAAATAAAACTTTAGACCATGTATACACAAACATGGCTGAAGCTTATACCGTGACCCCCCTCCCCCACTTGGGACAATCAGACCACCTTTCTTTGTTCCTCACCCCCAAATACTCACCCCTCATCAACCGTGTGAAGCCATCAGTGAAGACCATCAAAGTGTGGTCAGTTGGGGTAGACTTCACACTCCAGGACAGGTTTCTACACACAGACTGGAGTATGCTTGCTTCTCAGGCCACCTGTGGCTCTCACACGGACATTAGCCGCTTTTCCACTGTCGGGCCAGTGCGAGCCAGTGCTAAGAGCGTGCCGGGTGGGGCTAATGGCCTCGAGTCGCAAGCACCAAGGCCAAAAGTAAGCTGCGTTTCCACTATCGAGCCAGTAGCCTCGCTGCGCAAACCTAAAGTCCGCCCTTTACACACCTCCTTGGATCAAACGTCACGCAACCCCTCCCCTTTCAGCGGGGAGATTGAAAGTAAGTCACCGTAGTGTGATCATCAAACGAAGACAGCTGAAGCGGCTGTTTGTTTGCTCCTTTCGGTGTTTTCTTCGTGGAAGATGAGGCAGCGAAACCAAGATGCGAAGACGGAGGCTCAGCGGCATTTACGCCGAAAGCTTATGTTAGCTGCAAGGCGAAAAAGAACAATACAGGGACGTGGAAGCCGGATACAGCGAATGCAGAAACGCCTTGTAATGTTGGTGATGTCTGTTCTGATGCAAGAAGTGCTTTGCAACAGTTGTTTATGCAGCAGCAATATTTGTAATATATTACATTAATAAATCACTTGAAAAGAAGCGTTGTTTTTATGACCTACACAAAAATCTTTCGTCTAACTTGGTATTACATCAAACAAAATGTTGCACATTATCTACACACTACTGCAAAAAATAACTACACAGTTGTACTTCTAGTATAATTTTTTATGCCTTTATTTAGGTACAGATACAGGTACAGTATATGTTAACATGTTATCAAGGTGTGTTGGTGAGTTTTTGTGGGGTTTTTTGGACGATGTAAATAAACTTATACATCAGATCTCATTTTTATAGGATCTTATTTGCATTTGTCCAAATTTTTATCACGTCTTCGTTTCTGCAGACGCCGTCAAACTGGCGTTGTATATTGTCCTCGGCCCAAATGCTTAGAAGAGCCCTGTATTAGTAATTCGGCGAAATGCGCTTCTTACCGCAGACACACTCCGCCTTTCACTTTGACCACACCTCAAGCCCCAGCTGGCCTGCTTTGGCCCAAGGTTTTCGTAGGGCCGAAAAACCCGGGCCATTGGCCCTGAGGAAGCACCGACGAGGCACGATCAGGCCCCGGAAGTGACAGTGGAAACGCGACTGGCCCTGGCACGCACTAGCACGCCCGCTTTTGGCCCGACAGTGGAAACGCGGCTAGTGACAGCTACACTTCCTCTGTTCTGGATTACATTAATACTACCATAGACAGTGTTACAACCCAGAAACAGATCACCACATACCCAAATCAGAAACCATTGATGAACAAGGAAGTGCGTCTCCTGCTGAAAGCACTCAACACTGCCTTTAGATCAGGTGATGCACAGGCCTACAGCACTTCCAGGGCAAATCTGAAGAGGGGCATCAAAAAGGCCAAGCACTGCTACAAACTTAAGCTAGAGGAGCACTTTTCTAATTCTGACCCTCGACACATGTGGCAGGGCATTCAGGCCATCAGCGACTACAAACCCAGCCACTCCACCCCCACAGCCACCGATGTCTTCTTCCTGAACGAGCTTAATGACTTTCATGCTCGCTTTGAGAGAGACAATATAGACACTGCCACCAAAATCACTCCCTCAACCGACCACTCACCCATCATACTTGCCTATTCAGACGTCTACACCTTACTGAGTCGGATCAATGCGCGCAAGGCTGCTGGACCAGACGGTATCCCTGGCCGCGTACTGAGGGCATGTGCAGAGCAACTCGCTGGGGTATTCACAGACATTTTTAACATGTCCCTTGCCCAAGCAGCTGTACCAGCATGTTTTAAATCCACCTCCATTGTGCCAGTGCCGAAACACTCCAACCCAACATGCCTGAACGACTACCGCCCATCATTCAGCACTCACACCCATCATTATGAAGTGCTTCGAGCGGCTGGTCTTCTCACACCTCAAGGGCTCCCTTCAATCCACACTGGTTCCACACCAGTTTGCCTACCGTGGCAATAGGAGCACAGATGATGCAGTCTCCATAGCGCTGCACTCTGTACTCACACACCTGGACAATACAAACACTTATGCACGAATGCTGTTTGTTGATTTCAGCTCAGCATTCAACACTGTCAGACCATCTAAGTTAATCACTAAACTTAGAGACCTGGATGTTAACACCTCACTTTGCAACTGGGTTATGGATTTTCTGACTGACAGACCTCAGCATGTTAGATCAGGTCACATCTGTTCCACTACCGTCACACTGAACACTGGTGTACCACAGGGCTGTGTGCTGAGCCCCTTTCTCTACTCCCTCTTCACCAGGCCTGTGTATGGGTCTAACACCATCATCAAGTTTGCAGACGACACTACGGTGATCGGGCTCATCAGCAACAACAATGAGACTGCCTACAGGGAGGAGATCCAGCACCTGGCTACGTGGTGCACAGACAATAATCTGCTCCTTAACACCACCAAAACCAAGGAGCTCATTGTGGACTTCAGGAAGGGAAGAAGAGGCTCACATGATCCCATCCACATCAATGGGATGGCTGTTGAGTCTGTTTCATCCTTTAAGTTCCTGGGGACCCACATTTCAGAGGACCTATCCTGGACTACCAACACCTCCAGCCTGGTCAAGAAGGCTCACCAGCGCCTCTTCTTCTTGAGAACACTTAAGAAGAACCAGCTGTCCTCAGCCATCCTGGTGAACTTCTATCGCTGCATGATAGAAAGCATCCTTACAAACTGTGTCACAGTCTGGTACGGAAGCTGCTCTGTTGCGGAGCGTAAGGCACTGCAGTGGGTGGTGAAAATTGCCCAACGCATCATAGGAACTCCACTACCATCCATTGAGGACATTCAGAAGAAACACTGTTTGCGTCGAGCACACAGTATTCTTAAGGATTCCTCTTACCCCGCCCACAAATAATTTCCATAGTTTCTCCCTGTACATATCTCCCATAAGTGCACTTATAACTTATAAATTATACCTATATCCTGCACTTGCTGCTTATTGCACTCCTGGTTAGACCTAAACTGCATTTCGTTGCCTTGTACTTGTACATGTGTAATGACAATAAAGTTGAATCTAATCTAATCTAATCTAATTTTCAAAACCAATTTTCTGATAAAAATTTAAAAGCATTTAAATAAAGTGTTTGTCACAGCCCTTGATATTCTTAATTTTTTTCACACAAGACATATATATCGGTTCAAAATATTGGTTATCGGTCTACTATATCTGCAATAATCAGAGGCAGACAGTAGTGAAGTATTTTTACTCTGCTGTAAAAGTACTTTTCAAGTGTCTGTACTTTATCAAAGTGTTTTTCTTTAGAAAACTTTACTTCACAAAATTCCAAAGCATAGTATTGTACTTTTTTACTGCACTACATTTCATATCAAATATAATTTAGTACTTAATTACATTAGAAGTCTACTACTTTCTTACTTTTACTCAAGTAAAAGTAATTAAAAGATTTGCTTGAGTACAAGTAAGTACTACATTTTTAATTTTCTGAAGTATTAAAGGTAAAACAAACAAAAGTTTGTAAAAGCAGTAAAAAGTATGACATTATGCTTTGGAATGAAGTAATGTTTTCCAAAGAAAAACACTGAAGTAAAAATACTACTGTCTGCCTCTGTTAATAATCTATACGTATCGGCCCTGAAAAACATATATCGACCCCTAATGCAAAAATACATATTAAAGCCACAGCAGAACTACTGTGCATCTCCAAAGGACACACAATTTCTGAATAAATCAGCATTTTGAAAGAATCGGGCAAACTTATGATTCAATGGCCCTTTTATAAAGAGAGCCGTTTAAATTCCTAAATTGAATCCGCCATTTGAAGGAATCTAATGAATGAATGATTCAGTGACTCAAAAGTTTCGTATTTAGTACTACATTTTTAATTTTCTGAAGTATTAAAGGTAAAACAAACAACTTTTATTTGAAATGCAGAGCAGTTCTTTGGAATGTAGTGAAAAAAGTTATTCAAAGAAAAACACTGATAAATTACAAGTACTTCTTAAATTTACTTGAGTAAAGTAAAAATACTTCAAGTAATAATCTGTACTTATCGGCCCTGAAAAACACATATTGGTCGACCCCTAATGCAAATAATACATTTGAAAGCCACAGCAGAACTACTGTGCATCTCCAAGAGACACACAATTTCTGAATAAATCAGCATTTTGAAAGAATTGGGTGAACTAATGATTCAATGGCCCTTTCATAGAGAGAGCTGTTTACATTCCTAAATTGAATCAGCCATTTGAAGAAATCTAATGAATGAATGATTCAGTGACTCAAAAGACATTTACTGCCACCTACTGGCAGTTTTAGTTTCATATTTAAATAATTATATATTTACAAATTAATAAAAAATCTGAAAAAAGCCTGAAAAATCCACAATAAATTCAAAATTCATATTGATAAAAAAGTGATTTAAAGAAATAGCTAACCCAAAAATTTAAAAAGAAAAGAAAAAAACGAAAAAAGAAAAAAACTCTTTCTAAAGATATATTTTTAAATATCTATTTCATGCTTTTCCTCATGTAAAAATAGGTTTTAAATGATCTTTTGTGGGTAATTTCTCAGCCAAATTTGATTAGATTAATTGCCACATTGTGTAATGAATTAGAATGAAATATATATCGGTCATACATATCGGTTCACAATGTTGGTTATCGGTCTACTTGATCTGTAATAATTATCTGTACGTATCAGCCCCAAAAAACACATATCGGTCGACCCCTAATGCAAATAATACATATTAAAGCCACAGCAGAACTACTGTGCATCTCCAAGAGACACACAATTTCTGAATAAATCAGCATTTTGAAAGAAATGGGTGAACTAATGATTCAATGGCCCTTTTATAGAGAGAGCTGTTTACATTCCTAAACTGAATCAGCCATTTGAAGGAATCTAATGAATGAATGATTCAGTGACTCAGAAGACATTTATCATAATTTCGTATTTAAATAAATACATATTTATAAATTAATAAAAAATCTAAAAACAGCCTGAAAAATTAAAAATAAATTCAAACTTCATATTGATAAAAAAAAGTGATTTAAGGAATAGCTAATCCAAAATTTAAAAAAAGAAAAGAAACAAATTAAAAAACTCTTTCTAAAGCTATATTTTGAAATATCCATTTCATGCTTTTCTCATGTAACAAAAATGGCTTTAAATGATCTTTTGTGGGTAATTTCTCAGCTAAATTTGATTAGATTAATTGCCGCATTTTGTAATTAATTAGATGAAATTTGTTAATCGATTGACAGCCATAACACCAATATATTGTTATGCTGTAATCTAGATAAGATAAATTTCCCCCCAAATAACACTTCAAACTAATTGGTCGCTTTACATGTCAGTCTGGTCTGTTCCTGTCAAAGTGGGCAGTTCTTGGCCAGAAAAAGCTGCAATGTGCAGCTCTAGCCTATACATAACATTATGAATATCTTGGCATTAGTAATTGTACATAAGACATGAGTACATAAGTACTACAGACATAAGAATGTATCAATACATTACCACTCACTTGTTAATTGCGGGTACCACTAGTATGACACAAATGTATTGCTTTTGGAATCCACAGGCACCCTATCGCCATGGCAACTGCTGCAGTGACTGAGGAGAGGCCACTCCACTAAAATATGGCCAAATGTATCTCATGAGATGTCTGGATTGAGGCCGGGATCACTGAGGTGAACTGCAGCTGAACCGATGAGCTGGATCGCTGTATTACTTTATATGATTTGTAGCAGTTGTCAACCCAGAAAATCAGTGCACACGGGATGCAAAGCTGCTAAATGTATTCCTTTTTTTTTTTGGATTGTACCCATTATTTATTTATTATCTGAGAGTTAGAGGAAGAGAGAGAGAGTAAGAAAAGGGAACATTATGGCTTTGGTAATGATCTAATCCTGGTGTGTGCTGACAACTCTTTTTGTAGGCAGGCCTCTGAGCCCCTGTTTCCTCCAGTATTTATAACAGCACAGGAGCTTATATTAATTAAAAGAAGTGCATCTCTGAGATTAATGAGCTTGATAAAGAGCACATCTAACGTGTGCTAGCATAACACAAGATGGGAGTGATTTCAGAGACTTCCCTCCCTCCTAAAAGCAAAGCCTAGTTACACAGCCCTGAGATCTAAGCTGCAATTCAGATTTTCATTTATTCTTTCATGAATGTCATTAATGCTTTAAGACCATCCTGGGAAAATTGCATTTAATGTTCACGGAAATGGAGCTAATGACTGGAACTTCAAATTCTTAGTCAGTGTTTCACCACGATTGCGTTGCCAAAAAAGAAAAAAAGAAAAAAATCCAGAAGTAAAATTGCTAATAATCGTAAATGATAATAATCTATACTCAAAATAGGACAAAAATACAGCTGGGTGATATTGGTCTTTATGTGTTTTCCTTTGCTTTCGGTAGAGTGCAGGAGGCTGTTCATAATGGAAGCTGTGAGTGCAGGAAGCTTCTGATGTAAAGTCGATATTGGGCTTGATTTTGATTACAAAGTCAGAGATGCTCCATTTTTCTTTGGGAGGCCGCTGGTGGTAGAAATATGGATGTTCTTCAGAACTCCTTCAGCAGCAGCTCTCAACCTCTTAATCTCAACACTGTCAATGTCAAGTGAAGCCGACGCATCCTCCGAGATGAGAAAGGTTATTGTGCGGTTAATGGAACGTCATTGATCATGTTTACCCGGGTTTCATGGGATACACATGCCTTCAACGCTCAAGTCTTGTGTTGATAACATGTAGAGGTGTTTTTTTTTCTCCCCTTTTTTTTTCTGTGAGCTCTTATAACGGTGTTTTAGTGCCACGTTAAAAAAGAAATCTAAGATTATGAGATAAAAGTCGTAGTATTTCGAGAATAATGTTGAAATTTACGAGAATAAAATCTTAATATTACAAGAATAAAGTCATAATTATGAGAATAAAGTCAAAGTGTTTTAAGAATAATGTAGAAATGTTTTGTGGCTAAAATCAAAATATTTTGAGAATAAGGTCAAAATTACGAGAATTATTCTTCAAATATTTTGACTTTATTCTCGAAACATTTAGACTTTATTCATGCAATTTCGACTTTTCTTTCAAAACATTACAACTTTATTCTCAAACATTTCGACTTTATTCTCAAACATTTTGACTTTATTCTCGTAATTTCGACTTTGTTCTTGTAATTTCGACTATTCTCAAAACGTTTTAACTTTATTCGCAGACATTTAAACTTTATTCTCGTAATTTCGACTTTATTTTTAAAAATTTCGACTTTATTCTTGATATATTTCGACTTTGTTCTCAAAACATTTTAACTTTATTCTTATAATTTAAATTTTATTCTCAAAACATTTAGACTTTATTCTTGCAATTTCGACTTTATTCTCAGAACATTTTGACTTTATTATCATGATTTTGACTTTATTCTTGAAACATTTCAACTTTATTCTCACAATTTCAACTTTATTCTCAAATTAATTCTTAAAACATTTTGATTTTATTCTTGCAATTTCGACTTTATTCTCGTAATTTTGATTTTATTCTCAAAAAATTTTACTTTATTCCCGAAACATTTCGACTTTATTCTCTAAACATTTCAACTTTATTCTCATAATTTTGACTTTATTCTCAAAGATTTTGACTTTATTCTTGAAATATTTCGACCTTATTCTCGAAACATTTCAACCTTATTCTTATCATTTTAACTTTATTCTCACAATTTCAACTTTATTCTCAAAACATTTCAAATTAATTCTTGAAACATTTTGACTTTATTCTTGCAATTTCGACTTTATTCTCGTAATTTTGATTTTATTCTCAAAAATTTCGACTTTATTCCCCAAACATTTCGACTTTATTTTCTAAACATTTCAACTTTATTCTCTAAACATTTCAAATTTATTCTCGTAATTTTGACTTTATTCTCAGAAATGTTGACTTTATTCTCAAAACATTTAGACTTTATTCTTGAAATATTTTGACCTTATTCTCAAAACATTTCAACCTTATTCTTGTAATTTTAACTTTATTCTCAAAACATTTAGACTTTATTCTTGAAACATTTAGACTTTATTCTAATATTTCAACTTTATTCTCGAAACATTTCAAATTAATTCTTGAAACATTTTGACTTTATTCTTATAATTTTGATTTTATTCTCAAAAATTTCAACTTTATTCCTGAAACATTTCAACTTTATTCTCTAAACATTTCAACTCTATTCTGGTCATTTCAACTTTATTCTCAAAACATTTAGACTTTATTCTCAAAACATTTAGACTTTATTCTCATAGTTTCGACTTTATTCTTTTTGGCACTAAAATGCTCTGGAGCTCTAAAGGATCATGTTTTGTAACATACTTTGCAATATACTTTTGAATGTTCCTCAAGGGAGAAAAATAGAGCTAATTGGGTCGTGCTAACCAGTTAAACCTTGACACCTTGGTTGCAGTGATTTCACTTTTTTATTAATTTTTACTTTTGGCTTGGCAACGGAATGCAGCAAAACGTCATTCCATTTAATCTGACAAATATCGAACAATACTTTTTTTCCCCTGGAGACCTTTTGAAAACAATTGCCACAAAGAGAGAAAAAAACAGCAAACTGACTGCTTTAGAGACAGATATGTGTTTGGCTGCCTGTGTTTTGACAGGTAGTTACCTTGTCAAACTAGATCCACGATAAAGATCTTCATTGTGCCATTTGCAACATGTTCAGCAGCAGCGTCCAAAAAGAATCTTGCATTGTTTCTATACCAAACCTTCATTCATTCATCCACTTTAATTCATTTGCAATTATCATATTGCCAGAGGGCAAACAGGGTTTCCCTACTCTGCTCTCTTTTGACTACAACAGCATTGTTACACTTACCAAACCTTAGCATGCCTTAAAGGAATCATTACAAAAACATAATGGGGAAAAACTCCCACACAGTTTCCAGCCGATAATTAAGTTTCCCCCTTCCCATCTAAAATCATTTCTTACAGCTCTGACACTTCTCAGTTCCCATGAGTTCAAGACCCAGATCTTGGCAAGGTGCCTCAGAGACTTGGAGATGTTCATTAAAATCACTACATCTTGTCTTTCTTTCTTGTAAATCATCATTTTTTTCCTCTCGAAACTCATTTTTCTCTAACAATCTGATGCAAATGTGTCATGCGTTTGAATGCCAGACAATTAGGCCCAATTTGTAACTACTGCTGAACTTTCAACTGAATTAAGTCCTGCTAACAGGCATGATAGCGTGTAATAGATTGTAATTTATTAAATCCAAGGCAACCGTCGGCAATAAACGACCACCGGGGATCTAAAAATGTCGTACCATTTTAATAAATGTGTTGCCCAACTGCAGAGGAGTCGATCAGTGTCATTCACATTGTGTTTTCTCTGAGTGTGATCTACATTAAATTTCAGGTCATTAGCGCAGCTTGTTTTGATTTATGTTTAATGCCATGTCAATGGCTCAAGTAAATCTAAGAAACGACTTCAAGCCCGTCTGGGGTTTTTCCTTGAATCCTCTGCAGTGATAAACAGATTTATATCCGAATATTATCCTCAATCATCTCAAGGACGACTGTCACGGACGGTTCCGACATTATTTCTGCGTCTCTGCACAGTCAATTCTCTCCAGTCAGCAAACAACAATGCAGCCGAAGCTAAATGTAACATGATGTTCCTCAGCGTTTGCAGCTGCCTCACATGTGGACAGCTGGATATGGAGTCCAGTGATTGAATTGGTGGAGACAGTGCTGTAATCATGGAGAACACGTCTCAATGCTTGGCAGCAACAAGTGGCAAGCTGTGGCAGCCAGCAGGCACATACATTAGACACAAAATGCCTGCATCTGCTTGGGAGATACCTGGGCCTTTCTGGTAAAAAAGAACCAGGTGTTTTGCTATTTCTCTTCCTCACATTTTCCAAGTGCGGCAGTGTTTTGAGCATGTTCGGATGTTATTTTGGGAATTGGCAGCAAACAGAAAGATGGTACAGGTGCGGTTCCTTTTACCAATGACGACTGCTTTCCTTCCAATTGCACCGTACCTTGTGCATCTAAGGCATGTTTAGACAGGAGCGCTGGAGATTTTTGTGTGGCTCTGTGCACATTTTTCTGTTTATAAAAATGTCAGAGTCGTATTTACTGACAACATAAGGGAGCTTCCAGCGACAATGTCAGCTTCTTCAACAACTTCTTCGAGTGCAGGGTTGTGCGTCACTCAGAACTGAATTGATGATGCCATTTAAATTAGAATTGGAATTGAGGCAGCAAACAGGATGCAGAATTGCACTTCAGTTTTGAATGGAAGGTAGAAATACCACCTATCAAAAATTGTAAATTGTTTAGTTTATATATTTAAAGGTGACATATGCAATCTGACATTTTCCATGTTTAAGTGCTATAACCGAGTCCCCAGTGTATCTACCAACCCAGAAAACGTAAAAAAGGACAATCCAATAACTATTTTGGTAAGCCTTTTTCTGCAAACATGTGAAAAAACAAACTCCCACCCCTTAATCTGCACATTCGTTTTCAGCTGTGGCGCTGTCATTTTGTTTTCGCAAGCGACAGTGGTGTACTAGTTCTAATGCCATGGCAAAGGTTTGAGCAAAGCATGCTAAATGTTCTGTCTTTGGCTGGACAGATGAGCACAGAACACTATTTAGAGTCCCACCTTCAGAGGAGACGAGAGCAATGGATGTATTATTTTTTTATCCTGTATATTACACTGCTGCAACACAAAACTAATATAAACATGCAATGTCTTTCTCAGATGTTTACCCTTACAGACATGTTTTTAACATAATCTTGTGAGCATTTGACAATGTAAGTGCAATAAGACATGAAAGAGAAGTTAGTTTAGTACTCACATGTCATGTGACACGATGCGCACGATGCGATGGAACAAAATACAATAGAAACTATTATTGTTACAGTAGTTGTTCTCAACACTGAATGCGGCCCGACACAACACGACAAATCCCGACAGTAAACTGATGCCTCGTTTTATTTCTGATGTACTGACACAAAGTTCAAATGATTTGAAACAGTCGGTTTGTTGTAAGTGTTGTTTTATGTGGGGGTTTTTTATCCACAAAATTAGGGGCTCTGCGAATAAACTAGGAACTGGCAAGCATGGTGATTTCTAGAAAACCAGTTTCTGGCTGGATTCGCACCAGCAGCAGGAAATCTGAAGCGGCCGACAGCAATGTCTTTATTCGTGGCATTTACAAACAGCAACAACTGGTGGCCGCCTCAATAAGAGCTGTATTTGCTGTGTGCTGTGACAACAAAGATTAAATATAAATGCACAATTTACACAATTAAAAGAGCATGAAAATCTCCATGACAACTTGCAGAGTTACATATCATCACATCAGGTAGCTAAATGCAGTTATTATGGCTGTTTTCCATGTTTGTGGAGTAAATATTTATATTCCTTTTGGCCAATCAGCATACCCTTACATCACTGGTAGTTCCTATAGAACTATTTTAGACCCTACTCTGAAGTAGGAGCTAATTTAGTTCCTCCAAACAGAGTTCCTAGAACTAAATACGTTTCTATTTCCTGCAGTGCAAACGTGCCAAAAAGTGTGAATTTCTGTCAATAGCTCTAAGTACTATTCTACGAATCCGCTGGTGTAAAAGCCCCTATTAATATAGGGGAAGATTTGTTAATGTTCTGCTATTTCACGTTTTAAAAGGGTTTCTGAGGTTTTTTTTTTTAGGTATATTCCATTGTGTTGAAGAGCAGAGCCTGTGGTTAGGTTGAGGATGAACCAAAAAACATCAACACTATATTTAAGCTACTTTATTTAGGCACCAACTGTGCTTTCTGATGGGCCGGTAGTCTCTTTGTCCTTTGGTTTACATGTGTGCTATTGCTAGCTAAATGCAGGACGGATAATGAATTTAATTTAATTGGATTTACACAGTGAAGTTTCAGCTACATAAATAATTTTAATGGATAGTTAATTGTGTTAAAAAAATAAATAAATTTGTTTTTAGTGGACTCTAATGAAATAACTTCACAGTGCTCATAACTATTTGTTATAAGCTTGTGCTGACCATGCATTCAGTTTCCTCAATTGAATAAGTTATTCAAATTTGTTGGGTTTTAGAATGTAAACACGGCCAATTAGATTCAAATCCACACTTATAACCCTTTTTGGCAGAATATCTCAGCCTCTGGCTGAATAAAGTTTATCACAAAAGCTGGCGAAATCACAATAAAGCTTTCCCTCATTGGGCATCAGATATAATCACGGTTAAAACAACCTCTTAGATTGCTGTTCCACCAGAGGTCTTTACCACCAGGCCATGAAGGACTGTGTTAACTGACTGCACCTTAATCTTCCCTCTTTTGGAGTCGGAACGCCAAGATCTCTATCAGAGCCGGCCCACTTCATCGCCTTTAATGCACTTAAATCGGCTTAATACAAATGAACAGGGCACCGAATAACTCTCTCAGCCTTAATGCAGGTAAAGTCCTGGCCTGCCCTATCTTAAGCACTTGAATGACAGGTGAATCAAAAGCCAGTTATTAGGGATGCAGAAAGCGGCCCTGCAGACCAGTTTGGGCTTTACTGGAGGGTGGGAGATCATCTTGGCGTCCGTGGAGAGAATAGCGATCCTCTTTCTATTGTACGTCGTATGCGGTTCTTAAACACAAGGACTAGAGTGTAAATCTGAGCACAAAGCAAGAGATGATAGAGCACAAAGTATTCGGGAGCAAAACGTGGGGGTTCTTGCAAAGGTCTGGTGCTTTTGAATTAAGCCTGACAGGCCGTTTCCAGCGAATATATATATATTGTAAATAGACCATCAGCATAGGCAATGCACTGACTCCATGCTGTATTTACTATCTTTACAGGACCATGTTCATTTAGGGCTATGTCTTTACTAATCTGGATACATTTGAAAATGCATCTTTTTTGTCCAAACTTAGACTGTTTTATCCTGCAAAAACTGACCTTTTTGAAGATGATTTCCTAAGTGGATAAATGCGAAGTTCTGAAACTGTAGATGGCGCAGGCTGATGCATCGTTAAAGGAGTAGTTCACTTTCAGAACTAAAATTTACAGATAATGTACTCACCCCCTTGTCATCCAAGATGTTCATGTCTTTCCTTCTTCAGTCGTAAGGAAATTATGTTTTTTGAGAAAAACATTTGAGGATTTCTCTCCATATAATGGACTTCTATGGTGCCCCCGAGTTTGAACTTCCAAAATGCAGCTTCAAATGGCTCTAAACGATCACAGCTGAGAAAGGGTAAAAAGGGTCTTATCAAGCAAAACAATCGGTTATTTTCTAAAAAAAATTACAATTTATATACATTTTAACCTCAAATGCTCATCTTGTATAGCTCTGTGTGTACTCTGTGTAGAGATTAAAAAGATTAAAATAAATTGTAAATGTTTTTAGAAAATAACCGATCGTTTCACTAGATAAGACCTTTCTTCCTTGGCTGTGATCATTTAGAGCCCTTTGAAGCTGCATTTAAACTGCATTTTGGAAGTTCAAACTCGGGGGCACCATAGAAGTCCATTATATGGAGAGAAATCCTGAAATGTTTTCCTCAAAAAACATAATTTCTTTACGACTGAAAAAAGACATGAACATCTTGGATGACAAGGGGGTGAGTAAATTATCTGTACATTTTTGTTCTGAAAGTGAACTACTCCTTTAACGCAAACTGTTGATATTCACAGCGTTAAATTACTTGGCACAAGCCAGTTCATGTTGCATAAGCAGCCAATGAGCTTACTGCTTTACATTTAAACAACCCAGGCTCATTGGAAATACGTGCCTCTACATACATTTCTGCAATACCATAATTACGTACCTTACTGGATGTTTTGCGGCAATTTCAAAGTGAAATGTCAAGAAAGTGGCGCTAAAGCACATGTTCATTACATTACCTTGGCACATTTTTATTACGCTGGTACAGGCACGAATTGCTGCATTTTAATTACGCTGCTTGAGATACGTATTGAAACTGTTCAGAATTCAAATATCTAATGAGTGTTGCTAAAGGTGAATTCTCTATCATGCTGGAAATATTGTCTACACCAAACCCAACCCTAAACCTAACCAATATGTTACAATTGTTTTGAAGCCAAAATATAATACTTTGCATTAGTAATTGTGTGAAAATTATTAATCAAAACTCTGTGTGTAAATCATACTCATACTTTGTTTGAAAGTTAATAAAAGTTGTACAGCCTCTAGTGTTCATTTCAACTGGAAACTGCAGTGATTCGTACATTTAGGTAAAATTTTTCAGGTTTGCAGAAATGTATATAGAGGCACGTATTTCCAATGAGCCTATGTTGCATTGAAATGGCTGGTAACATTTAATGGCTATAACATTTAATTTCCTCTGAAACCCTCCACCTCTCCAGCTCCACCTTTATAGATCTGCAATGGGTTATTATATATGCTACTTGTGCAGCAGCAGTATTTCTTAAATACTCACAAATTATCCTGTATTTAAAACTTACACGTTTAGTAATGCAACACAAAATGTATTGATAAGTGCTTATGTGCTTTTCACTTTCAAGATAATATTTTTCTCAGATTTTTAGTTTTTTTTTCACCAGCAGTCTTGAAACATCACAAAGACTTCCAAATTTCTCCGAATGATGAATCCCTACATTGTCAGCAGGGGGAGTCATAACGGTTTGGGCTATTAAGGAACATCAGTCTTTATAGCTTGGACATGATCTCCCATTATGAGCACCGAGTATAATTACAGTGCATTTCTCCAAGCCATGGTCAATGAAGGCTTCCATTCAGTCTACTTACGGCGCTGTCACATCTCTTCTCATGAAGCAATGCTCTTACATTTGTTATCTGTGGCATGTTGCGATTAGCTCTGTCACTGGGGCTGTATTAATGAGACATAAACAGATGAAAGAGGCTCCTCTTGCTCTCTCTCTCAGGGTTAAAACACACACACACACACACACACACACATCCCTTTCGCTATCGGAGAGTTTCGCAACGCTGGATGTTGATAGGTGAAGAAACGTTTTGGATGTAAATGAGTGTTAGTGCTGACCATACAGAACAGCAGCACAGCCCCTGATCCTGTGCCCTGTAATCATTCAGCTCCTGACGCCACATATCTCTCGTAGATCCGGGCTTCCTCTGGTGCTCCCCTCCCCACCATCTCTCAGCTTGAGGCTGGAGGATGTGAGTGTTAGCCTGCGGTATTTAACCCTGCGGCAAAACCCCACCATCACTCACACACACAACACCATTGATTTCTAAGCTCCAAATGGCTACCTTTGTACCTCATGTGACTGAACGAAAGGGAAAAAAGAGAAAAGTTTACAGCAGTTAATTTTGTTCAATTCTATCCATGAAGACATTCTCAGATGCCAACTGACATATCATAGTATGTCAAATTTGACAGGTAAGAGAGAAATCAGATTGAGAGGGAAATTCTGATTTCTAATGCAAAATCCAAGGTTTTAACTCTTTCCTGGCTATTAGTGACATTTTCCATCATTAATAACACAGTACCTCTCTGCCACTGACAATTTATGCTTATAGGAGGTGCTGTTACTGATCTTCTGAAATAGAACAGCACCACCTGATCCAAAAACAAGCGAAAAAGATGACCTGCGTTAACCAGAACGAGTGGGTAGAATTATTTTTATGCACAAATATGCTAGCATGATCATCAAACACTGAGCAGCATATAAATCAAAACAGTTAAGGTTACCAAAATAATTCGGCACCCTCAAAGAGGTTTGTATTCGGCAAAAGGTTTGGAGGTGTTGATGGACTCCAGTAATTCATGCTTTGATCATCATTCTGAACCTGATTCGGACGAAGTGTGATTAAAAAAAAATGCAATTTTCTCAGCTTTTTGATTAAAATGTTTTTTTTTTGATAGAACTTCATTCAAGTATTGATAAAAAAAGAATGAATGAAGCTAGATTAAAATTGTCTTTTTTTGTGTAAAAGCAGAGACTGTTCTTTTGCTATATTTGCTGTTTACATATTCATACAATCAAATATTCTGGGGGTCATAAAAGATTTGTAAATATGCTAAAAATGCAGGTTGTGACTGGCAGCTTCTTACAAGGAAAAGGTTATAGGTGAGTAACTAGTTTCATTTTTAAGATATTCTGTCATTATTTGTTCTATACCGTTATGCTTTTTATTTTTCTGTGTGCAACACAAAAGGACAAAGCTAACATAGTCTATGGCTTTAGAATTGGAATATAGCGTAAAAGTCCAAGGCCTTTTTTTTTTTTTTTTTTTTTTACATTTGTGACCCTGGATCACAAAAACAGTCATAGAGTCATTTTTAGCTTTTTAGTCAATTTTAGCTTTTAAGCCATTGATGTATGGTTTGTTAAGATAGGATAATATTTGGCTGAGATAGAACTATTCGAAATAGAATCTGAGGGTAAAAAAAAATCTAAATATTGAGGAAATCGCCTTTAAAGTTGTCCAAATGAAGTTCTTAGCAAAGTATATTGCTAAACAAAAATTCAGTTTTGATATATTTATGGTAGAAAATTCACAAAATATCTTCATGGAACATGATCTTTACTTAATATCCTAATGTTTTTGGCATAAAAGAAAAATAATAATTTTGACTCAATATATTGTTGGCTATTGCTACAAATATACATCTGGTACTTAGGACTGGTTTTGTGGTCCAGGGTCACATTTATGGACATGTTGTGAATATTTACTATTGTATGTGGTAAAAGAAGTCTTCCTGAAATCATAATGTTTCTTCTTGCTTTCAACAAACACAAATAACAACACACAAGTCTGGTATGACTTCAGATCTTGAGAGAAAATGAGAGACTCTTTAGTTTGGTCTTAAACATCCAAACACAGAACACCAGGATTGCCTACGAGACATTGTTGACGTTACTGCTCGAGCTTGGAGAAAATGGAGGACAGCGTATAACCCAACACAACTCACTGAGGGCAAAAACTATCACTGCTGGTTGGGTGGTCTTAGCTGGTTTAAGCTGGAAGTAGCTGGTTTTAGCTGGTCTCCCAGCCTGTCCAGGCTGGTCAGGCTGGTTTCAGCTGGTGGTTTCCCAGCCTGACCAGCTAAGACCAGCCTGGCCAGGCTGGAAAAGTGGCCAAACCCCTCTAAAACCAGCCTGCTGACCAGCTATGACCAGCTAAAACCAGTCAACCAGCCTAGGCTGGTTTTAGCAGTTTTTTTTCACCAAGGATGGCAATGCAAGACTGTTAGTCAGAGGCTGTGGGCGGGGCCTAAACAATGTGATGTAACACTGCTTTGAGAATCAAAACAACATGCCTAATGAGACTAGTTTGATTTAATAGGGATTTAAAAATAAGTAGTCGGTGGATTTTTGTCATTGTATGGTGGTTGTGTTGACACTCTCTTTAGAGCAGAGGTTCTGTCTGTCACCTTGTACTTTGCAAGCCAAACCACCTTGTACTCATTTCTACACTTGTAAACTCACTCAGTTTGATCCAGTCACACACTGGCATGTGTGCAAAACATAGGTGTGCTCACTGAGAGAACTCAGCAGGCAAACATTGTATGACACATTCTGTCTGCTCAGGATTTTGTTTGGCATTTATTTATTTCTGTAACGTGGGGTTTTGTTTTGTTTCATGTTCATGTTTTCATGTCTTTTATTATGTAATCATTTCATGCTGTTGTGTCTTGCTTCCCTTCCCTCATGTATTCCTGCCATTGGTTCCCTAGTTTTATGTGTCTTGTCCTGATTGGTTGCTATGGTCTTGTTCCTTGATTCTCATTGGTTGTTTGTGTCATGTGACCTGTATTGTCTAGTATAAATAGCCCTTGTGTTTGAATGGTTCCGGGTCGCGTATTGAAGTATTGAAGTTGTAATTCTGCTGTCTGGTGAGTGTTTTTCAAGTCTGTTTCAAGTCAAGTCTGTTCATGCCAAGTCAAGTTTATGTCAAGTCTGTTCAAGCCAAGTCAAGTCAAGTCAAGTCTGTTTATGTCAAGTTAAGTCAAGTCAAGTCTGTCAAGTTTATGTCAAGTCATTGTCTGGATTATGTTTCACGTTTGGATTGTTTGGATTTATGGATTATCGTCACTGTAAATAAACTGCACTTGGGTTCATCACATCTCACCGTCTCAGTGGACATTTGTTACAGAATACGCGACCGCCAACTATGAACCCAGCAGTTTCACGCCTCCTCTGCCTGCGACAAGGAGAACGGGCTATAGAGGAGTATGTTCAAGATTTTTGTGGACTTTGTGACTTAGTGGGTTTTAATGACGTGGCGCTCAAGGACATTTTTAGAGTGGGATTGAATGATCCCGTTCGCTCATGGCTTCCTGGAGGAAAAATACACTGGACTCTTGAACAGTATATTGATCATGCTCTTTTGCTGGCTGGTTCACATTTTACTGTAGGGGTTGTAGATGAAGAACCCCACAATCCCACAGTACCCACACCATCAGAGTGCTTTCACGTCCCCACCGTCATGTCTGGTATTGCTCACGTCATGTCTGCCAAGCCACAACCAGCCCACGTCATGTCTGCTGCCTCAAAGCCTGCTCACGTCATGTCTACTGCTCCAGGGCCTGTTCACGTCATGTCTGCTGCTCCAGGGCCTGCTCACGTCATGTCTGCTGCTTCAGGGACTGCTCACGTCATGTCTGCTGCTTCAGGGACTGCTCACGTCATGTCTGCTGCTTCAGGGCCTGCTCACGTCATGTCTGCTGCTTCAGGGCCTGCTCACGTCATGTCTGCTGCTCCAGGGCCTGCTCACGTCATGTCTGCTGCTCCAGGGCCTGCTCACACCATGTCTGCTGCTCCAGGGCCTGCTCACGCCAAGCCTGCCGCTCCAGGGCCTGCTCACGCCAAGCCTGCCGCTCCAGGGCCTGCTCACGCCAAGCCTGCCGCTCCAGGGCCTGCTCACGCCAAGCCTGCCGCTCCAAGGCCTGCTCACGCCAAGCCTGCCGCTCCAGGGCCTGCTCACGCCAAGCCTGCCGCTCCAGGGCCTACTCACGCAAAGTTTGCACCCAAGATGGCCGCCATTCCAAAGCCTGTTCACAAGATGGCTGCCGCTCCAGAGTCTGCACCTGTCATGGCCGCCATTCCAGAGTCTGCTTACAAGATGGCCGCCATCCCAAAGCCTGTTCACAAGATGGCTGCTGCTCCAGAGTCTACACCTGTCATGACTGCCCTTCCAGAGCCTTCAACCATCATGGCTGCCATGCCAGAGTCTGCACCCAAGATAGCTGCCATCCCTAAGCCTGTTGTCAAGATGGCCGCCACGCCAGAGTCCCCGGCCAAGATGGCCGCCACGCCAGAGTCCCCGGCCAAGATGGCCGCCACGCCAGAGCCATGCCAAGCCACAATTTATCCTTCAAAGCCTCATCAGGTCTTGATTGCCAGCATACTGGACCCTCCTTTAGTGTCGGTACGGGCTGCAGGCATACCCGCGGAACCGACGCTTCCGAGCCACGCAGAGCCAACTCTCCCAAGCCACACACCCACTAGCCTGGTGGGCCCCCCTCTATCCACTGCGCTGCCTGTGATGGCCATCGCCATTTTAAGTGTGTGGGCTGCTCACTGCGTCCCAGAGGCCACGTCTGTCCACGAACCCGCTGCGCCCATGCCTCTTACCGAGGCGGCGTCCATAGCGGGATTTCTTGCTCTGCCGGCTCCGCCATGGCTTCCTGCTCTGCCGGCTCCGCCATGGCTTCCTGCTCTGCCTGCGCCGCCTAGTCTTCCTGCTCTGCCTGCACCGCCAAGGCCTCCTGCTCTGCCTGCACCGCCAAGGCTTCCTGCTCTGCCTGCACCGCCAAGGCTTCCTGCTCTGCCTGCTCCGCCAAGGCTTCACGCTCTACCTGCACCGCCAAGGCTTCCTGCTCTGCCTGCACCGCCAAGGCTTCCTGCTCTGCCTGCTCCGCCAAGGCTTCACGCTCTGCCTGCACCGCCAAGGCCTCCTGCTCTGCCGGCTCCGCCATGGCTTCCTGCTCTGCCTGCGCCGCCTAGGCTTCCTGCTCTGCTGGCCCCGCCATGGCTTCCTGCTCTGCTGGCCCCGCCATGGCTTCCTGCTCTGCCGGCCCCGCCATGGCTTCCACTACTCCACAGTCTGCCACTGTTTCATGGCCCTGATCCTCCAGAGCTTCACTGTCTGCCATCACTCCACGGTCCAGGCCCTCCACTGTTTCATTGTCTGACACTGCTTCACGGCCCAGATCCTCCAAGTTTCCACCATCTGCCACTGCTCCATGCCCCAGGCCCTCCATTGATCCACAGTCTGCCACTGCTCCACGGCCCAGGTCCTCCAGTTTCCCACTGTCTGCCACTGCCTCACGGCCCAGGTCCTCCACTGTTCCACAGTCTACCACTGCTTCATGGCCCAGGTCCTCCACTGTTTCACAGTCTGCCACTGCTCCATGGCCCAGGTCCTCCATTGATCCACAGTCTGCCACTGCTCCACGGCCTAGGTCCTCCAGTGTTCCACTGTCTGTCACTGCTCCACGGCCCAGGACCTCCATTCTCCCATTGTGTAGACCTGCCCTTGCCCCAGGATCCAGGCTCACCACCTTTCCATACTCCATGCCATGATCCCAGTCCTGTTCCCCTGCATGGGCCTGGCCCTCCATCCCTCCCCCATATACTGTCTCTGCTCCACCACCCTTCTGGACTTTTTGGGTTTTTGTTTTGTTTTGGGTGGTGTGTTTTGGGCGTCTGGAGCCGCCCTTAGAGGGGGGGATATGTAACGTGGGGTTTTGTTTTGTTTCATGTTCATGTTTTCATGTCTTTTATTATGTAATCATTTCATGCTGTTGTGTCTTGCTTCCCTTCCCTCATGTATTCCTGCCATTGGTTCCCTAGTTTTATGTGTCTTGTCCTGATTGGTTGCTATGGTCTTGTTCCTTGATTCTCATTGGTTGTTTGTGTCATGTGACCTGTATTGTCTAGTATAAATAGCCCTTGTGTTTGAATGGTTCCGGGTCGCGTATTGAAGTATTGAAGTTGTAATTCTGCTGTCTGGTGAGTGTTTTTCAAGTCTGTTTCAAGTCAAGTCTGTTCATGCCAAGTCAAGTTTATGTCAAGTCTGTTCAAGCCAAGTCAAGTCAAGTCAAGTCTGTTTATGTCAAGTTAAGTCAAGTCAAGTCTGTCAAGTTTATGTCAAGTCATTGTCTGGATTATGTTTCACGTTTGGATTGTTTGGATTTATGGATTATCGTCACTGTAAATAAACTGCACTTGGGTTCATCACATCTCACCGTCTCAGTGGACATTTGTTACAATTTCATTAGCTCTCAGGGTACGATTTCTATATATTTTTTAAAGGTATATATTTATACAAATCTACTTATTCAAATACGCAGGCAGAACTATATAAAAGACATTTGGATGATTGTGAGCTTTGCCATCACATTTTCAAATATATTAAAATAGATGTTTGACAATATTAATGTTTTACTGGATTTTTTTTTAATTGAAGAGTTTGAGACCTCTGAAGTGCATAACATTTCTATGGTTTGATTTTGTTCAAAATTCAAAGTTTGAACTCTTTCTTTTTATATTTGAGGAGCTCATCTTATAAATATGTATGTATTTGAACAGCATTAGGAGCTTTCTGGTATGAATTAATGATTTGATGGTCTAAGTGACATTCGACAGGTAGTAATTCAGTCATTCAGCACTGAAGAAAAAGTTCTCAAACTTCCTGCAAAGCATAAGTTGGCTCTTGGAGGCTGACTTTGTGACCTTTGATGCAGTAAAACACACTTCTTTCCTCGGAGCAGGTTTAGGGCCTTGTTTCTCTGCGGTTGTGTTCTTTATTGAGCCGTAAACTTTTGTATTAACGGAAGAAGCCCGCAGGAGAGGCAGAAAACAATAAACACTTGTCTTTTTTCATCTTCCTCTCCTCTCTAAATGGATCTAATTAGCACAAAGCAAAGAACTAGAGCAGTCCCATATTGGTGTGCTGAAAACTAACATTTACCTGGCAATTGATCCACTCACAGCACTAAGACAGAGGATGTGAGAAAAGACAGACAGCTCATGCAGGAAAAAGCCCATCACTCCCTAGTGAGCCTTAAACAATGTTTTTGCGGTGTTTCCATGGCTCGTTTTTTTTGTACAGAGCAGAGAGATATGGCTTAGCCTTTGTTGCAGTGTGATATCCCACTGGCAGTGCTCTTTCAGGATACGTGCTGTGCCAGGGCTCTGATTGGCTGCTGGTACGGTGTCCTGGGGCTCTGATTGGCTGCGGGTGCACAGTGGGCTCTGCTTCTGTTCTCAGTTGAAGGTATATTCTTTGGAATAGGAACTGATTCCATTTGCTCTTAATAAAACTTAATAAAAGTGTACTTTTTTTTTTGCTTCGACTCTTTAATAGGGGGAAAAGGAGATTATTTAAAGCCATATTTTGTTTATAATTAAATACTCAAAAGACATATATTGTTATTAGTTTTGCAAAAGCAAACAAGCAAGTTCAAGCTCTCATATTTTCTTCACAAAATGTAAAATATATATATTTTAGAATGTATTATGTAGGGCTTCTCAATTTCTTGATTTTAATCCATCACCGTTTCACATTTTGAAGTAACGCATCAGAAACAAGTGATATAAATGCCACATTTGGAAAAAAAATCTCTTAATTCGCAAAAAAGTTTTTACGCTCACTTAAGGTAGTTTTTGACTTGTGCGAAAAAGGGTTTATGCGAATAATGGAAGATGGTAACGCATTTGCACGAAACAGCAGGTATCCACCTCCAAAAGCAACAACCGCTTTTACTGTGTTTTGTCTGCTCGCACCAAGGTGCAAGTATTTATTATACATGAAAATTATTATATTCAGTGGCTACTTTATTTCTTTATTTCCTACGTTATTAGTGATACGTAGTGCCAGTTTATCTGGAAGAGACGATTTTGTTTTCTTTGACTTGTTGGATGGAAACAGAGCTTACTCGCAAATGTTTTATGCAATATTACAACTTTGTTGGATGGAAATCTGCTCTATTTTTACGAAAAGCTATTTTTTCAAATCCGAAGAATCGATTAGTCCAGCCTATTTTGAGTTATTGAATAGAACTTTGTAGTTCACCTCTCATCCAATAAATCACAATAAGCTTTGTGATTTGTTAGTTTTGATATGAAACTAAGTGTCAGATTTTAAAATCTGTCCATTTTATTATAATATTCAGAATATATATTCAGAATAAATACCATTTTGGCACTGTTTAATGTGAATTGACTGATCGTAGCGCCTTAGTTCAAGAGAAGCAACACATGAACTCATCTCTATTTTAATATCAATTTCAGCACAAAATAAACATGAATGAACATCTGAAGGTATGTTAAAAGAAAGAGTACAAGTCACCGAAATTCATATCCTGTCTCATGTAATCGCTCAATTACTGTTTCAAACGAGGAAAGATGTCAGCATAACAGCTTCAATGTCACGTAACATCAGATTTACCTCAGAAAAAACATAGTTGTTGACCATAAACTCATTAGTCAGCTAGAAAAATTACCTTAGATGAGCAAAATATATGCACCATATAACATACTCATTATAATGTTTTACTCTTCTGCAATGTTAAATTTAAGTTTGAATAAAACCATCAAGTTTTTGTGACAGCATATTAAGTAGAAAGGGTATATTTGTAGCAATAGCCAAAAACACATTGTATGGGTCAAAATGATTGATTTTTCGGTAACACTTTACAATAAGGGTACATGAATAATCATGTACTAATGCCTAAATTAATACTTAATTCATCACCTACTAATGATTATTCAAGGAATTAACTAATTATGAACTAACAAAGGGCTATCCTTAACTACAACTGGAGTCATACGGATTCATGGATGAATAACGGCAGCCTTAACTACATGTTAGTACATGTTTGATAGTTAATGCATTAATTAACATTTATGGGTAAACTAAATTTTTAGGAAAGAATGAGAAATACTCTGACTTTGAAATTAATTTAAGTAATTTAAAACTATCATAATTTAGGCATTTGACATCTTCAGCTTTGTCTTAAACATTATTGGGTGTCAAAGGATTAGTTGATCCTCTTCATCAAGTGTAGAAAATACTAAATACACTAATGCCTGATCTTGTCTGTTTTATGTTCTTCTCTTTCCCTTTAAACTCACCTATTGATTTATACACAGAATAATAAAATATAAAAACACAAAACCCACAAAGAACATTTGTAGAACAATTCCTAAAGAAATGCTCAAACTAGAAAGAGTTCACTCTCCATCCAGACAGAGCCGTGAAGATCCTGCACCTCCGCTCTCTGACTTCTTGAAAATCCACACGGCATCTTGGCACAGCATAACCGGGCTGATACTCACTGTGTTAGTACATGTGTATTTGATAGGAAGTATATCATAAATCATGAGCTGAGTTTAGTGAGTAGTTAACAGTGAATTCATTATGATTAGGCCCTCTCAAGTAAAGTCATGTCAAAATCAACCTTAACAAGCCATTAGTTAATGTTAGTGCATGGGTAGTTAAGAGTGAATTCATTATGATTGGGCCCTCTCAAGTAAAGTCATGTCAAAATCAACCTTAACAAGCCATTAGTTAATGTTAGTGCATGGGTAGTATATAATAGTTAGTAATGAAGTGACACATTAACAAATCATCAAATTACATAACAAATTCAAATTTTATTTGTCACATACACATACACAGTATCATATAAAGTGAAATGCTTATACGACTGCTAATAACCCATACATTTTATAAGGAAGTTCCAGTATAGAATGAGAAATAAGATAATTAAACAAATTAGAATATAACAGGATTAACTTTAGTTGTAAAAAGAAATTTGCATCATGTACAAATATACAATAAAAAATAACCATAAAATATTAGAAATAGGAATAGAATATAATAAATATTTAAAAAAAAATGGAATGTGCAATTATGGGCAAGACAATGTGCAGAATCAGATGTATAAATATTAAACATTAAACATGCTGTAAGAGTGTCCTCCTTGTTCATTTACACCACCAGTACAACTAACAATTTACATAATTTCACATAAATGGACTCGAAAGAAAGTCCAAACATAATGTTACCTCCAAAGACACACAGAAGGTCAAATAGTTTATGTTCAGAAGCTCAAAACCATGCTGTTATTTAATGTGTCTAACTTTCCAAACAAAAAAAATGCAGATATAGATGCAAACATAACTTTGATTTGGTTTACAAAAGCAGACGACATTAAATTAAAATGGCATTACCGAAACAAACCTTACACCGAGCGAGTGTCTAGAGTGCGCCACTAATGAGTGTCCCTACAGAAACAACCTTACATACTGTAGTTCCATTTATTTGAAATGGTTAAATTAATGATAATTGAAAGTATTAGCTAATGGTCTATTTTTTACATTTGGTTTAACATATCTGTCTAATTAATGGCACTAATACTTTCAACGAACAATAATTTAATAATTTCAAATAAAGGGGACTACAGTATGTAAGGTTTGTTTCAAGTGGGACACTAATTAGTGGCGTACTCTAGGCACTCGCTCAGCGCTTAAGGTTTGTTGTTTCGGTAATGTCGATTTTTTTATCTGCTTTTGTAAACCGGATTAAAGTCATGTTTGCATCTGCGTTTTTGTATTATTTATTTATACACGGTAATTGAACGTTTTAGAGTTTCTGGAAGCTAAATATTTTACATTCTGTGTGTCTTTAGAAGTAACATTGTGTTTGGATGCTTTCTTTTGAGTCCATATATGTGAAATTATGTCAATGAAAAATAAAGTAACTAAAAAAATCACTGTTTGTTGTACTGGTGGTATAAATTAACTGGGACACTCTTACAGCATGTTTAATGTTATGTAATTTGATGATTTGTTAATGTGTCATTGTGTCACTTCATCATTAATAACTTATTATTAACTACCCATGCACTAACATTAACTAATGGCTAGTTAAGGTTGATTTTGACATGACTTTACTTGAGAGGGCCCAATCATAATGAATTCACTCTTAACTACCCATGCACTAACATTAACTAATGGCTTGTTAAGGTTGATTTTGACATGACTTTACTTGAGAGGGCCCAATCATAATGAATTCACTCTTAACTACCCATGCACTAACATTAACTAATGGCTTGTTAAGGTTGATTTTGACATGACTTTACTTGAGAGGGCCCAATCATAATGAATTCACTCTTAACTACCCATGCACTAACATTAACTAATGGCTTGTTAAGGTTGATTTTGACATGACTTTACTTGAGAGGGCCCAATCATAATGAATTCACTCTTAACTACCCATGCACTAACATTAACTAATGGCTTGTTAAGGTTGATTTTGACATGACTTTACTTGAGAGGGCCTAATCATAATGAATTCACTGTTAACTACTCACTAAACTCAGCTCATGATTTATGATATACTTCCTATCAAATACACATGTACTAACACAGTGAGTATCAGCCCGGTTATGCTGTGCCAAGATGCCGTGTGGATTTTCAAGAAGTCAGAGAGCGGAGGTGCAGGATCTTCACGGCTCTGTCTGGATGGAGAGTGAACTCTTTCTAGTTTGAGCATTTCTTTAGGAATTGTTCTACAAATGTTCTTTGTGGGTTTTGTGTTTTTATATTTTATTATTCTGTGTATAAATCAATAGGTGAGTTTAAAGGGAAAGAGAAGAACATAAAACAGACAAGATCAGGCATTAGTGTATTTAGTATTTTCTACACTTGATGAAGAGGATCAACTAATCCTTTGACACCCAATAATGTTTAAGACAAAGCTGAAGATGTCAAATGCCTAAATTATGATAGTTTTAAATTACTTAAATTAATTTCAAAGTCAGAGTATTTCTCATTCTTTCCTAAAAATTTAGTTTACCCATAAATGTTAATTAATGCATTAACTATCAAACATGTACTAACATGTAGTTAAGGCTGCCGTTATTCATCCATGAATCCGTATGACTCCAGTTGTAGTTAAGGATAGCCCTTTGTTAGTTCATAATTAGTTAATTCCTTGAATAATCATTAGTAGGTGATGAATTAAGTATTAATTTAGGCATTAGTACATGATTATTCATGTACCCTTATTGTAAAGTGTTACCGATTTTTCTTTTATGACGAAAATCATTAGGATATTAAGTAAAGATCATGTTCCATGAAGATATTTTGTAAATTTCTAACTGTAAATATATTTAAAAAAAAAAATCTGTTGAGTAATATGCATTGCTAAGAACTTTATTTGGACAAATTTAAAGGCAATTTTCTTAATATTTAGATTTTCAGATTTTCCCGATTTTCAAATAGTTGTATCTCAGCCAAATAATGTCCTATCCTAACAGTCCATACATCAATGCATCATTGCTTACGACTGGTTTTGTGATCCAGGGTCACATATATTATACATCCAAAAGAATCCATACTGAATCATATCGGAAATCGAATCGAATTGCAAGCTCGTGAATTAAAATCAAATCGAATTGTGATGTATGTGTCAAAACCCAGTCCTAGCATTAAATGCTACGTATACATCTATCTTTATATTTCATTAGGAGCATCTTTAACATTTGAATAACCCTGGCACATATGATTCTGCACAGTTTACTGTATTATACTGTTGAATGACTGTAAAGAGACAAAACTGTTTTTGATTTCTGTCTATCCTTCTCTGTTTTACTCTTAAGCAGCTGGTGATAAACTTGTGGACACATCTAGACACCCTAGACAACAAATTCTTTACAAGAACATAAAAGGGAAAAATGTTCACAAGCCACCCATAACATCTATTTTGAGGCTTTGATGCTGCCTATAATAGACAGACTCGTTTGCGATGTGCACTGCTTCATTAATCATAAATTGCAGCTGTGCTGCTGATTAGGAGAGTCCCTGCAGGCCCACCACACCACTAAAGACCCCAAACAAAAGCAGAAAAGACGCTCCTACACCAGTCACTCTGGTCGAGGCTTCCATGTTCCGATTCGCTACAAAAAAACACGCACGAATATGTGTGAAAAGTCAGCCCTCACAGCAGATGGGGCTACCGTTGGGACTTCAAAGCACTGGATAAACACAAACACACAAGTGCGAGCAAACACACTCTCTCACATAAAACGACATTATTATTATTGTTTCTAGAGGAGCCACTTCATAATGCCACCATTATGAAGTTCCATTAAGACTCGCACAGCATCCGAGACTCCAATTTACAACGATTTCCCCTCTTATGCTTCTAAGAGACCTATTTAAGCCAAGATATATCACAAGTCTGGAACCGTGCCATTGTTACAACTTCAAAGAGTCATTTCCTTCTGAAGCTCTCGCTTGCATTCGCGTGTCAGACTTTTAAGAATACGCTTTATCATACTCGTTTTTGCAGCAATCTGACTGATAGCCACATGTTCACGCAGCCGCATGATACATGTAGCCACGGTCCCTCAAGACCTCGAGAAATATATGTGTGTGTGATGCACACATGGGTATCTGTGCTCTCATTAATTACACTCTGCTCTCATTCAGTCAAGTCCCTGAGCTTGTGCCGAGATAAAATTCTCATTATGCAAGCTACTAAATTGAAATGACTGACGTAGACACAGGAAGCCAGTTGGTTTCCTCACAGCTCTCGGAGGCTCGTTTGACCTTCTTATTTACATTTGTCGCAATTGCAAACACACCTTACAACCTTTTTTTGCGAAGGTAACAAACAGTAATAGCGATTCTAAACGCATCCGAGCGTGTAATTTGTTTAAACGTGAGTATGTCTGTGCGTGAGCTACCGACGCTAAGCGCTAAAGTGAATTACGGGGGTGAGTGTGCGTAGGACTATCCTCTCGTACATTTGAGACTCAATATATTACCCAGCGTGTGCACCCGTGTGTTTATAACCTGATCTGTGAAAGTGTATTTCTTCGCAGGTGTGTGTGAGCACGTCTTTCTGGGCCAGTGTGTGTGAGTGTCGCCAGGGGAAATTTATCCTGCACATGGAAACCCCATTGTTTATTCATGCCAACTAAATTGAAGTGTGCATCTCCGTATTCTCCCCGCTCTGTTCCCGAGCGAATACGACGAAAGAGTGTTAAAAAAAAAATCGAGAGAATGAAAAGGGGGAGGAAGAGACAAGAGAGAAGGAGAAGGAAGGCAGAGAGTCTTGATTCTTTTTTCTTTAGGTTATACGTCTGCAGGATTGGCCACATAGAGGATAATGAGACCCATTTGTCCATATTAAAGGGATTGAGGGAGGCCTAACCACTCCAAATAAAAATCCAATCTTTGCTTTAAAGTGAGGGCCAGGGAAAGAAAGGGAGAGAGGAACACTGAGGTACAGAAAGACAAAATAGAGACTCAACACAGATGCAGTGAGACACCATATAAGAGAAAGAGACTTTAATCGGTTACTCGGCAACTGACAGAGTTAGAAAGGCACAGACTTAACGAATGGCAAAGCACACACGCAACACATTTATCTTGCTGTATAAATGAGGACATGCTGTTCCATAGACTTTTAGTGCTTTTATATAAAGGTTATTATATTTACTAAAGATTAATCTCAGTCTTAAAAGAAAACATTGTGTATTTTTTTTTTTACAAAACCATTAAGTTCATCTTTGAATAATTTAACCTTTGAAGACATCCTTGTATGACACATCCCAAAAGAAGGTTTTGTGAGACAGGAAATTTCCATTGACTTTCGTTTTTGTACTACTCTTAATTAATAAATTAATAATTTACTGAGGTAAAGATGTGTCGAATATTTAGGGGAGGCTTTGTCAAATCTGGCCACAGAGTTGTCTTAAAATTTGTACTGAGCTAATGAGTTAATGTACAGTATGCATGTACAGTTGAGGTCAAAGTTTACATTCACCTTGCAGAATCTGCAAAATGTTAGTTATTTTACCAAAATAAAAGTGCAAAATGCATGTTGTTTTTTAATTAGTACACAAAAGATGTTTACATATAGTCCACAAGAGAAAATAATAGTTGAATTTATAAAATTATCCTGTTTAAAAGATTACATACACTTGATTTTTAATCGTGTGTTATTACCTGAATGATCCAAAGCTGTTGTTTTTGAGTCCCTTGTTTGCTCTGAACAGTTAAACTCCTAGCTGTTCTTCAGAAAAATCCTTCAGGTCCCATAAATTCTTTGGTTTTTCAGCTTTTTATGTATTTGAACCCTTTCCAACAATTACTGTATGATTTTGAGATCCATCTTATCAAACTGAGGACAACTGATGGAAAATGATGCATTAAGAGCCAGGGGTGTAAACTTTTGAACAGAATGAAGATGTGTAATTTTTTTTCTAATTAAGCCTAAATATCATATAGACTGTATATGCCCTGTAGAAGCTACAGAAGATACTCACATGTTTCCTAAATGACAAAGTTAGTTAAATGTACTCTGATCTTCAAATTCACTGCATCTTAATGCATCGTGTTTCCTTCTGAAGCATCAGTGAGCATTTGAACCTTCTGTAATAGCTGCATATGAGTCGCTCAGTTGTCTTCGGTGTAAAAAGATGAATCTCAAAATCATATAGTTATTGTTGGAAAGGGTTCAAATACACTAAAAACTGTTAATTTTAGTATTTACTAATGCATTATTACAATTACAAGTTGTGTTTGTTAACATTTGCTAATGCACAATGAACTAACATGAACCAACAATGAACGACTGTATTTTTTTATTAACTCACTTTAACAAAGTAATAGTGTAATAAATGTATTGTTCATTGTTTGTTCATGTTAGATAATACTGTACATTAGCTAATGTTAACAAATTACACCGTTACCAAAAAAGAATCACATTTTAAGGGTGTTTTTGTCAGATTTATCACTGGCAAATGTGTCCTCAAATTTAGCCAAGTACAGTGGGCAGAGCTTCCCTTTCTATGTGGGGTGCCTAAAGCCTGTTTAAAATAGCAGAAAAGAGGAAATCAATGGAAAATGGCCTGGATTTGTTCGTGACATGTTTATTTGTTTAGCTAAAGCCCTTTTGCCCTAAAAAAAAATCACGAAATAATACCACAATATATTCCAGTGCCTTGGCTATTTAGTTGGCCATGGTGCATGGCACCCACGGCACCTATTGAAGCTCCACTGTAGCCACCCACCCACACACACAACACTTACAGTCAAAAACACTGGGATTTCACACCCAGCACCACACATACAGAAAGACATGGACAGCACAGAAATGCATCAAGAAAACCATGTCTATTTTTAATAAGTGTTCTGCATTGACTGTAGAATTCAGTGGAATAAAACTGAGTTATGTACACTAGTTTCTGTGCATACTGTTCATTTTGTGATAGTATGATTTTTAAAAAAGCACCAGTGAGTAAGATTGCACAGAAACCTCAGTATTCAAATTCTAATAATCACAAGAAAGTAAGTGCCTATTAAGGTTCTGTAGCTTTAAGTCTAGATTGCAGCGACTAAATTGACTGTAGCAGCCACAGGGGGTGTAGTTTCCTGTTCAGATACAACATTATGGAACCTCTGCAATGATTCCAAGGATATTCACAAATCTTGCTCTCTTTCTTTGGATCACAGCAGTCTTGTATGTGCTTATCCTCTATAGCCAGTGCTGTGGAGTAAGTAGTTACATTTAACGGAATTATGTAATTTAATTACAAAAATAAAAGTAATCTGTAATCAATTACTGAGAAAATAATGTGTAATTTAATTATGGTTGCTTATGGAAGTGTTAAAGATCACAAAGGGGGTTATATCTAAATATTTTCACACACATACAGATTTTATTTATTTCTTTGCATTGACTGCTCTAATATATGAGACACCAATGTTTCAGGAGTTTAGGGCACATGCTAACATATGCTTTATTTTTAAGATAAAGCGTTTTTCCTTGTTTTTGTCTCCTGTCATAGCTATGCAAAGATTTGATTTCAAAAACAGTATCATGGCTAAAAAACTATTTCTTATGATTTTAAATCTGTGCACTCTTAAAAATAAAGGTGCTTCACGATGCCATAGAAGAACCTTTTTTGTCTAAATGGTTCCATGGTTCAACCTTAAATATCCAAAGAACCTTTCTGTTTCACAAAAGGTTCTTTGTGGTGAAAGAACGTTCTTCAGATTATAAAATGGTGAGAAAGAGATGGTTCTGTAAAGAACCTTTGACTGAATGTTTTTTTTTTTTTTCTGTGGAACCAAACATGGTTCTTCTATGGCATCGCTTGAAGAACCTTTTCAAGCACCTTTATTTTTAAGAGTGTATTTGTCTTCAGAACGATCTCAAAGTAAAAAGAGGTGCTGAAGATTTTGTGGTGGCTGTGCTTTAAAATAAAATTTGTATAATCTTAATTCAAGTGATAAAGTGTTTTGAAAGTCTGACAGCACTCAGTGTTGAGTACTACTGTAAGGTTAACCCTGCCTGTTTCAAAATGATTTAAAAACATTCGTGAGAAATTTAGAGAAGTAATCAAAAAGTAATCAAATGTAATCAGTTACATTAATTAAGTAATAGAAATATACACTACTTATTATATTTTAAATAGGGTAACTTGTAATCTGTAACCTATACAATTTTAATGTAACCTTCCCAACACTGTCTATAGCTTTAGTTCACCCAAAAATTACAATTCTGTCATCTTATCACCCTCAAAAGAAGAGATTTAGCAGATGTTTCTCTTTTCTGTAAAACAAAAGATGATGGGGGGCAATTATCAAACTCAAAAAAAGACCATTAATGTATTCCACATGATTCATGAGAAATATTTCAAGCATAATATTACATACTTTATGTCAAACATATGTGACCCTGGACCACAAAACCAGCAGCACGGGTATATTTATAGAAATAGCCAAAAATACATTGTATGGGTCAAAATGAAAGATTTTTCTTTTATGCCAAAACTCATTAGGATATTACATAAAAATTGTGTTCCATGAAGATATTTTGTAAATTTCCTACCGTAAATATTTCAAAATGTTTAAAAATGTACAATTATGACTGGTTTTGTGGTCCAAGGTCACATATATAGGCCAAAAGTTCGGGGTTGATATTGTTTTTAAAATGTTTTGAATAGTCTCTTATGCTCACCGAGGCTGTGTTTATTTAAAGTGGAATATAAACAGGGATATTGTGAAATATAATACTGATTTTCTATTCTAATATATTTTAACATTTATTCATTTCTGTTATGAGTTTTCAGCAGCCATTACTTCAGTCTTCAGTGTCACATGATCCTTCAGAATACACTTCAGATACATATTCAGGATTCTTTGATGAATAGAAAATAAAGAACTG
Source organism: Garra rufa (assembly GCF_049309525.1). Classification (NCBI taxonomy): domain Eukaryota; kingdom Metazoa; phylum Chordata; class Actinopteri; order Cypriniformes; family Cyprinidae; genus Garra; species Garra rufa. The sequence continues at coordinate 20,762,475 of NC_133364.1, forward strand.
CATTGTAGCATTACAGATGTCTTTACAGTCACTTTTAATCATTTAATGAACTCTTGCAGAATGAAAACCTTACAGATGCCAAAGGTTTGAACGGTGGTATCTATTTAATTGTTATTAAAATATTTTATGTTCATTCCAATAAAAGGAAATCAGGTTGTGATGAATATAGAGTCTGTCCTATGGGCCACATCTAATTTTTTACATCCAACTTTTTCCAAGCCCTTTTTTGTGCTCAGACTATCATTTTTGGTTAAGCTATCGAATGCTGTGTATCCCAGAAGCATCATAAGTCTAAGTAAATTGTTGAAACTATTGGCACCAGCGGTCTCTACGATATATTTTGGCTTGCGATGCTTTAGGGAAACACAGTCCAGAACCTAAAATGAGGCTGGAAGACTGGTCCTCTTCTCATTGCCATCACTGTAATGTCATCCAAGAGAGAAAGCACTGGCCCATTCCTCAGCCCTTCCTGCCATCCAAAGAAACCGAACCACAAAATCAATACCACTCATGTTTAAAAAGCCCTTCACTTCTTTTAGCATTGATTGTAATAAGGGAACTTGTTCTCACATGTGCAGTGTTTTCTTTCTATTTTTCAGGGTTTAAAGAGCCAGATGCCTTCAGTTATATGTACATTAGAAGCAGGGGGTAATTGTGCAAGTGTGCAGTCCACAGAAAGGACGAAATTTGATTCTTTCTCTCCAGTGGCACACTCTAATTTAGATACTGTAGCTTTTAATTAGGTGAGTCACCATGAACCCTCAGAGAGCTCAGAGAAAGAAAATGTGTGTGCGTTTGCTGATATCTATTTCTATCCACTTATCTTTGTAGATGCGCAATTTTAGTGGAACATTTGTATTAATATTAATTTGGGGACATTTCTACATGTGAATATGTATTTATATATCCAAACCAAAGGATCAACGCTAAGGGTTTGCCATCGCCAAAGTATTTTTAAACATGTTATGCCCCAATCCTTGATAAGATTATTGCGTTTTCTGTTTTTTTCTTTTTTTCACCTCTGACTGTGAAATGTGAAATCAAATCTTCAGTGAAGTGGGATGGCAGAAATGATGAGAGGAAAGTTTATTTAATTGGCAAAAGATTAGAGTTTATTACTTTTGCTTTGGAGACCTTGTAGTCATTTAGGATGTAGCGCGCAGTATGAAATGGCATTTAAAGGATTAGTTCACCCCAAAATAAAAATTAGGTTGTTATTTACTCACCCTCAGGTTTTTACAGACCTGATGCTGTTAGTTTGCACAAAAACAGATTTTTCTGAAGAATCATTATGCAGTGTGCATACCACACAATTACAGTTATAGAAATCCATGAACTGTCACGCTTTTAAATAGGCTCCCCAAAAATAAAAATACACCAAAAGACACTTAAATATGCTGTTATATGTATATTAAATAAGCAAGAAAGCAGCTGTGGTTGCCAGATATTCACCATAAAAAATGCCAAGATGCCAAGATGGACACTGAACACATAACATGAAAAATGCAATAAAGTAAAGCACATAACATGTACAGTAACAACACTCTTATGTAGATTACTGATAAAACGTATACAATTATATAATCACGTGATGCTGTGCAAGGACTTTTGGGACTGTCTTTTTAACTTATGGTAAGTAATTCAAAGCTTTTACTTGCAAAAATGTGAACTTGACAGTAATCTACTGTAAAGTGATATGTTAAATTTTATGTTAAAACAGTTAACTGTATATGGGCCAATTGGTGCAAACTGCTGTCCCACAATCAAAAATCTCATTTAAAAAGCAGTTAAGAGTTAAAATCTTAGATGTTTACTAAGATCCTTCTGTGGATCTGTTGAAATCCACAATAATATTTAAAATATCAGTAAGCTCATCATCATTTATTGGGTATTTCAATTGGGAGGTGGCTGTCCCGAACCCTAACCCCTACATTTCAGTATTTTATTCTGTTGTTGCTTTTAAAAAAAAATATATAAATTTTAACTTCAAACTTTTAGGAAATAGCCATGGTTCCCTCTCTTTCAAAGCTACAAGGTGCACTCTTAAAAATAAAGGTTCTTTAAAAGGATCGTCAAGCGATGTCATAGAAGAACCATTTTTGGTTCCACAAAGAACCATTCAGTCAAAGGATTTGTGAAACAGTAAGGTTCTTTATGGAGTCATTTAGACAAAAAAGTTGCTTCTATGGCATCGTAAAGCACCTTTATTTTTAAGAGTGTGTGAGTAGATAGATCCCATCATTTTGAGGCAAATGTGTTCAAAAGTCTGAAAATCTGTGTGGAACTTTAAGGAACACCACTAACAAACACTTTTTTTCCTGATATTAAGCACACTTTTTTTTTGGGGGGGGGGGGGGGGGGGGTTCCATACATTTATTTTTATGTGTGTACAACAGTTCAGAACTGGCCTACAGTATATAACTATGTGCTGATTATCATATTTGAGCTATAGTTTGAAAAGTATCTAAAACTATCAAATCGTAACCTTTACGACCGAAACATGTCATCATTATTTGGGAAAAATAAACAAACTTTCATTACAGTTATACAACTTTTTAAACATTAGTATGTTTTAGTAGTGTTTTAGTAAGTGGGTTGAAATTCTGTAATGTGATGTGGTTGCTACCAAAAATTATTGACCCTATAGGAAATGTGCCGTCACTATTGAAACATGGGATGCTTTGCCAAATAAAAGTATATTTAATTATCAACTATGATGTTATGATAGTGTTCAATTTATATTCAAACTAATGATTTCTTAACTTTGAAATCCGTATGATTAACCTTTTGCTTTTTACAAAGAAAATTTGGATTGAATATACAGTAAATCTCATAAATCACACTTTAAACATTGTTCAAATTGTAATTGCTATTGATTTACCTCTGAAAATGTTTTAATAAAATAGCAAAAAAATATATTTACAAGGTACACTCTTAAAAATAAAGGTGTTTTAAAAGGTTCTTCACTGTGATGCCATAGAAGAACCATTTTTGGTTCCACAAAGAATCATTCAGTCAAAGTTTTTTTAAAGAACAATCTCTTACTTTCCTTTTTATAATCTGTAGAACTTTTGCCACAAAGAACCTTTTGTGAAACAGAAAGGTTCTTCAGATGTTAAAGGTTCTTTATGGAACCATTTAGACAAAAGGTTTTCTTCTATGGCATTGTGAACCACCTTTATTTTTTAAGAGTGTAGATATAAGCAAAATCTTAAGAGGTCAATGTAACCCTTCTAATTCAATTATTATTTCTGTGTTTTAGTAGTAACACATTTGGGGAGAGGCAAAATATTTTAAATCTTTTTGAAAATACAATATTATTATAGAATTAACTGCACAATTACTGGAAAGTGTACCTTGGATAATATACAATTTGCATATATAAAAAATTTGTGCAAAAAGACCCTGACATTGCACCAATTCACCAGGTAAACTGCCTTTTTTTTAAACTGTGCCTTTAAGATTTTTTGTTGATCATCTATAGTGAACACAGAAGAGAAGCTCAATGAGTACAAGTTAGTATCTGAACACACTGTATTGGACAAGCAAAAATAATTCTGTCTGCAATCCATTCACTCTCCTGGCCTAATTTTAAACCAGCCTAATTTAATGGTGTCTTAAAGGAGCAGCATACTGAGAGACATTAAAGGTTGAAATGTTGTCTCACCACCTGAGTAGACTCATTACTGAAGAGCCCTACTGGCACCCTCCACACACCAGCTGTTCACCTCTAATGTGATCTCACATACTCATATGAAAGATAAGATATTCATATCAAACATTCATCACCCCGCAAAACTGTGAAACAACCCCTGGGGAGATATTTTCTGAAAAAAATACCACAATACAGTTGTGGCTGCCCTGATGTTCTTGCAGTTGCATAAAATGATTGGCAGATCAGCACATCGCGTTGAACGAACATGTCAAAAGCAGAGATGATTGACTCATTGAAGACCCAATTCAATTTTCAAAATCAAAAAACACAATTATGAGAAGAAATTATGCTATGAAGAAAGGGTCAGTGTTATGTTTGGAGAGTTGTTTTTCCCTCCTAATGCTTGGAGTTTTTCCTTGCTTAGTTTAAAATGTATGAATATGTATAATGATAATGGGCTGACAGATGCTTAGATTTTGAGGAACATGCATACGATTTTCTTGATTTACATAAAAGATTATAGGTGAATATCATTAACATGAATTTATGCATATAGGAGGAAGATGGAAATCTAGCGTGCGGTGAGAGATCGTGTAATTACCGCTATCGTCAGTCTGTCATTCATCAAAAATCTGACACAGTCATTTGAGGCAGAAGATGCATTTATTCCAAACTGTGTGTGTGAAATCTCTCTGGAAAGTGGCTTTCTATTTATGCGGACTCTGTAGGCCTCGCATCTGTTTGCAGAAGTGCAGCTGTATTAACTGAAGAAGTCAGTGGAAGTACAGTGAGGTCTGAGGAATGAGAGAATGGGTGAGCTGTCAGATGCTGGGCTGTGTGGAAGCACTGTGTCACTGACACACTTTCCTGAGATTGATTTCTATTTCAGATGTTATTGATTTTGTTTCTGGTCCAGGGGGACATTGCATCCTCGCCACTTAATAGTGGTTATTTTCAGTCTTTCAGAGAAAGATGTTCTGAGATGCCACATTTTAGTATGAATTTACTTTAGGCTGATGGTAGAACAGTTTGTTGGTTTGGCGTAAATGGATCAGACCTATATTTTTTGGTTAAGAAAGTTGAATCAAGATCATATTATGCATGCAAAGTCTGTGTTTTCATACAGTAAAAGTACAGTCACATTACACAGATCCTTTGTCTATTCTCAATAGCATAGCAATGTATGAAGCACAGCTTACATAGGAATCGTTGTGTTAGTAGATTTGCATGATCAACTGAAGCCAAAGCAAAATCTGTGCTGGAAAGCTTTCAGCATCATCTGCAATTCCAGCACAGGTTTCTTACTAGATTTCACAGAAAATTTGCGAAACAATGGTAAATCAGAGGGTATGTCCAGGCAATGTATTGTGTATATAAAGATATAATATAAATATAGGGAGAATCATGCCTTGTTTTGGACCACAACTTTTCTTTATTTCTTTCTTTCTTTCTTTCTTTCTTTCTTTCTTTCTTTCTTTCTTTCTTTCTTTCTTTCTTTCTTTCTTTCTTTCTTTCTTTCTTTCTTTCTTTTCTTTCTACAAAAGCTTTTTCAATTTAAATAATTTTAAGTAAGTTTAGAATAATATATAAAATATTGCATTTATTTAAAACTTTTTAAATATTTTTTTATAACTACAACTTTTTTGTTACAGACTCAGAATGTTGTGATATAAAATTACAATTCTGACTTTTTTCTCAGAATTGCATGATATAAACTCACAATTCCAAGAAATAAAGTCAGAATTGCAAGAAATAAACTTTAAGAAAGAAATTTTTAAAGGTTTTAAAGGTTGTACCTCACAATTCTGACATTTTTCTAGCAATTGTGAGATATAAACTCACAATTCTGAGAAAAAAAACACTATTTGAAAGGTGTAAACTTGCAATTCTGAGAAAAAAGGTCATAATTGCCAGTTTATATCTTGCAGTTCTGGCTTTATTTCTTTTTCTCTTAAAATTGTGAGATATAAACTTATAACTACAAGTTACAAACTCAGAATTTTGACATATAAACTCAGTTTTTACAATTGCAAGAAATAAAGTTTGAATTGTGAGAAATAAACTTGCAATTATATATTTTTCTCAGACATGCAAGTTTATAGATTTTTTTTTTCTCAACATTTTAAAGGTCTCACAGTTCTGACTTTTCTCTAGCAATTGCCAGATATAAACTCACAATTCTGAGAAGGTATAAACTTACAATGAGTCTGAATTTTTCATTATATAAACTCACAGTTTTTACAACTGCAAGAAATAAAGTCAGAATTGTGAGAAATAAACATGCAATTATGTATTTTTTCTCAGAATTGAGAGAATTGTATACCTTGCAATTCTGACTTTTTTCTTTATCTCACAAAACTTTTTTTCTAGCAATTGCGAAATATAAACTCACAATTCTGAGTAAAAAAAGTCACTATTGCATAGTATAAACTCACAATTCTGAGAAGGTATAAACTTACAATTACGAGTTACAAACTCTGAATTTTGTGACATAAACTCAGAGTTTTTACAAGTGCAAGAAATAAAGTCAGAACTGTGAGAAATAAACTTGCAATTATGTTTTTTTTTTCTCAGACTTGCGAGAATTTTATACCTTGCAATTCTGACTTTTTTCTAACAATTGCTAAACATAAACTTACAATTCTGAGAAAAAAAGTCACTACTGCAAGGTATAAACTTACAATTCTGAGAAAAAAGTAAGTCATAATTGCCAGTTTAAAGTACATCTCGCAACTCTGGCTTTATTTCTCAGAATTGTTTTTATCTTGCAATTCTGACCTTTTTCCCAGAATTTCAAGCCTGAATCTAGCAATTCTGAGTTTTTCTTACAGTTGTGAGTTTATATCACATAGTTGAGAGAAAAGAAAAGTCAAAACTGTGAGATTAAAAGTCACAATTAACTTTTTTTTATTATTCAATGGTGGAAATGGGACTCCATAGTAATAAGAATAATTATTCTGCTAAAAAACAAAGTATGATTTTTTTTCTGTTTAACATGACCTGGATATGCCACAGGTTTCATGAGATGCAATCATATACTTTGTAATATGAATGCTAACGATGTGATTCAGACAGGTCAAATAATAATATTGTGTAAACAAAAATATGAATTCATAACATGACAAATGAGCAACTCTCGTATTCTGATCTGCGTCTTCAAACTAGCTGCCTCTGTTCTGTTCTGTTCTGTTGTGCTATGCTTTGGCACTTTAATAAATCTTAATTTGGGCCCTCTGTTTGAACGGCAGGACAAGAGGCAGAGCGGGCTTGTGTCAGCACATCTCAGTATCATCGGATTATTTATTTATTCACTTTTCTCCTTGTTCTGCATGTCAGACATTTAATCATAAGCGCTCGCTGAAGACATGCACAGCAAACCAAGACTGCTCTATCAGAGAAAACTATTATCAGCCTCCAAGACTACAGTACCCATTCTGCCGGCGATAGAAATGAAGGAGCGAGTGAGAGAGATTTTAATTAAACAGTTCCCATAGGGAAGTATGCAGACACAATGATGTCTAATGTGAACAGCATCCAGAATTCCCAGACTTTCTCTCAGGGAAAATGCAATCATGCTTATGGCCTTGCACTTACAGAAGGACAGGGGGTGAATTTATTCTCTGAGAAATGATACTTCATCGAAATTTAATGAAACTAGAGAAAGCGTTCACAAGGGAGCATATGGAAGCATTATTGGCCTGAAATTACATTCTCTCCCAATCCTGTTTACAGATGAATATCTTCTGGCTGTTGACCCAGAGCCAGGTGGCCGTGTGCCTCACACAAGGTAGAGTATACATAGCACAGGTGCAGGGAATAAACAGACAGTTTGAATTGTTCTTTCCGCTTTGACACAGGTGCCAATATGTGAGTGCTGGCATTTGAGGGGGATTGGGGGGAAAAAACGGCCTTGCGCACACAAAATCATCAAACTGGCAGAAAATCAAACCATAAAATGAGTATGTTTGGATGAGCGGAGCTGTTCCATAAGCACAGAGGACACAAACCGTGGCCTTACCACTTCTCAAATACCTTCAGTAGTAAATTGCACTATATTAAGGACCAGTCCATTTTTAAAGACTCACTATGAAAAACTATGTCCTTTCCTGGCATTAATGCCCTTGTGTTTGGGCACTAATTTAATGCACTTCATTTAACATGCACCTGGGTGTCATGTCCTGCCTTCGCCGGCGTATATTTTGAGACTCCTTCCATCTGTGGCTGTACGTGGCTTAGCCATATTTGTTATTTTTTTCTGAAGAGGCTGCTCTGTGTTTGCACACAAATAAGTGACCGGATTAGACCTCAAACAACATCGTCATCCAGATCACATCATACTGGAATCCAATTTGCATTTATTACAGCTACTGCGGGTCAGAAGAGTATCTACTTATTATATCATATATTGTATTGTATTATTTTGTGATATTGCTTTTTTTCTAACAACAGTTTAATAAACAAAGGTAATATTGAGTATTATATCTTTTGCATACAATATTTTTGTTCCGTCACCAAATATAGGTCCAAACAAAAGCAACAGCAGAACCATTACAACCACTGAACAAATCAGCAGTTTTGAATGAATAGGTTGAATAAGTGATTTAATGACTCGTTCAAAACTATGGACTGAATTCAAAATAGCATGCTAGTATGCTGCTTTTACTATTTCTGCATTATAAACATCACAGTAACAGTAAGAGTTTGTTTGAAACAGTTGAATAAATTCAATGACTCACTCGTAGTATTCATTTAGTATTTTTTTTAATTTAGCATTAGACATGTATGAAATTATAATCGTAATGTAATAGAGGCATGTACAGCAGTCCGCAATAATATTCTGTCTCCTATTAATAGATTTTTGTAAAGTTTTTATTTTTTAAAATACATTTTAGTCTCGCATTTTATCATCTTAATCATTGTAAAATACAGAACTGTACTTTTAATTACCTTAGTATATCCATTTGACTTCTTGTTGTCTTGTCTTGTTTTAGTTAAGGGAAAAAAGCTCATCAACGGACATATTTCGCCATGGTTTTCGCTAACGAAATTACACAGTTTGTTCATTCAGAAGTTGTATAATATTTGACTGCTCAAATTTGCAATCAGGGTTTTTTCCTTTCATCATTTAACATTTGAGTCACAACATCTGTCAAATCCTCTGCTCTTCATTTACAGACTTCTCCTCACATGAAACCCCTCTTGTGATTTATGCCCGTCTGACTTTTGCGGCAGCGTAACTCTCTGCAATCTGCGTCCACAATCTTGAAAAGATCAATTTTAATATCAAAAAATAATGTCGGAACTCGTCCCTTGCAACCTCAACCGTCTCGTGGGAAATATTGCGCAGGCATTTTAAAAATTGTACTTGTGTTAATCAAAATGTCAGCCTAACCTACAGTCGAGCAGGAGTGTTGTGAGGTATGAGGTTAATGGTTTGACGGGAAAAAGACGCACTGAGTTGCTCACCTTCGAGGGGTGCACAGTGACTTTTCCTCCACTGGATTGTCGGAGCTTAAGGCAGTTTGTTACGTTATCTCACCTTTAGGGATTATATTTTACATTTAAAGGTCAAACTGTAATATGGTGATCACAGCATTCAGAGAATGCATTATTCACGGGTCCCTGGTCATGTAGAGTTAATAACAAGGATGGGCCGAGTCTGAAAACTGCGGTAAGTGTGTTTAATTCAAGTGTGTTTAATTCAAAAGGTAAATGCTTTCTTTCTCTCTTAATAAATAAAGCAATAAATGAGCACAGCCTCAGGTGGCAACGCCAAAACACACTTACATCTCGCAGTGTGATTAGAGCAGGATATTTGTGGCTGTTTATTGCTTTCCCTTGATAATAACTGCCCATATGGTCTTTCTGGTTTTGATTAAAGACCATGAGCATTGTGCACACCAGTTGTGTGTCACCGTCTGCACCTGTCAGCCACCGTTAACATTTGGGAATCGAAAGCATGCATTCGCTGCCTGGAAATGAGGTGACCGGAAGATGCCCTAGAGGGTCTGACCCCTATAGTTTGGTTGAGTGGCAGAGGTATTGATATGATAATATGTGCTAGTGTTTGTTTTCATACATGTGAAATGCCAATGCCCAGTCCGTAGCTTCCCAAAGGATCCGTCCGCAAAGCAGATGGGTGCGTTTTCCTAAAGGTGTTTTCATTGTGATTCTCAAGGACGCAACATAGATAAACACCTGCCGTCGGCAACAGGGACAAAAAGAGACACATACACAAACAGTCAGCAGTATAACTTTGGGTTTATAACCAAGGCCTCCGTTGCGAATTTTATAGCGCAGCGTAGCGCTCCATTCTATAAATCGACTGTGTTTTCTGGCCAGCAAGTAAGTTGAGCTGGTAATGTAAAATGTAACAGACCCAGCTGCCATTTTCTCTGTGTTTGGAGCAAAATTGGGCAGCAGCGGGTACTTATCCGGGGGCAAGAGCTGGTAATCTTCTCCTGGCTCAGTCAAGCCCATCTCCCCGACTCAGTCTCCCTAAATGAGGCACTTACTGGCCCAGCTGCGGTCTGGACCTAAACCAATGGCCTGCAGGGACAAGGGCCGCTCTCTGCGGCTTGCAGGCCATGTGCTGTTATTGAAATCACCCTTCTCCTCATGAGGACTGCGAATGCATCATCATCTACCTGCGGCGCTCCCCACAAAGCCTCTGAGAAGGTTGCTGCACTGTATTTTTCCTTGCCTTGTTTCTGGGGTCCGTTCTTCATACCTCGCTTACTACATCCAAGATCAAATGACACATCCAAGATCAAATCGTCGCGCTAACTATAAGCTCGCTATTCCGGTTCTCCGAACGCACCTGTTGTTGATGATTAGTATAGCTGGATGAAGTAATTTGAGATCACTGGGTGGCTTAAAAGGGGGTACGTATCGATAGTAGAAACATTGATCGGCAACTCTTTGATTGGTCGGCGAACATGTCGAAGGAGCGCGCACAGTATTTTTCTGCAGCAGAGCAAGAACTCTTGATTGAGGGATTTCAGGAGTTTCAGAGTTTAATTAAAATGCAAGGGGACACTGCAAAGGATGCAAAAGCAAGGAGAGAGGGCTGGCAAAAAGTAGTGAACAAATTAAATGCGTTAATGCTGCCCATGTTACATGTTTTTTCCTTGATAAGTTATTTTATTTATATTTTTATTTTTTTATACACTACCGTTCAAAAGTTTGGGGTCATAGTCTTTAAAGAAGTCTCTTATACTCATCAAGGCTGCATTTATTTGATTAAAAATACAGAAAAAAAAACAGTAATATTGCAAAATGTTTTTACAATATAAAATAATGTTTTTTATTTGAACATACTTTAAAATAGAATTTATTCCTGTGATGAAAAGCTGAATTTTTATCAGCTGTTACTCCAGTCTTAAGTGTCACATGATCCTTCAGAAATCATTCTAATATGCTGATTTATTATTAGAATGATCAATGTTGGATAATATCAACAGTTGTGCTGCCAAATATTTTTTGGAACCTGTGATTTTTCCCCCAGGATTCTTTCATGAATAACAAGTTTAAAAAGTACAGTGTTTATTCAAAAAAAATATTTTTTTTATAACAATGTAAATTATTTATTATTAACTTTTAATAATTTTTTAATTATTAACTTAATACATCCTTGGTGAATAAAAGTATTATTTTCTTTAACAAAAAAACAATAAAAATGTACTGACCCCAAACTTTAGATAGATAGATAGATCGTGTGTGAATCGTCGTAATTATTTTCTACACTTTCTTGCAAGATACTTTTCTTTTCCCACGTGAGTCAGTCCGCGTCAGTCGTGATCTTTAACCAATCAGATGTGACCTCGCCATTTCAACCAATCATAACCCGCCTGGAGCGCAGCCTAAATCCTGTTTACATGAAATAAACCTGCTCCCGAGCAGGTTTAAGCTTACGGACCTGTTGCTATGACACCAAGTCCGAGATGCGCATCGAAGAACGAAACAATCCAAGATCAGGACAAATTCACAACAATCAAATCCAGCTAACTGAGTTAGCGACGTACGAAGAACGGACCCCTGTTCTTTGCTGTAGTCACTCTGCTTGCTTTCGCTGAATTTTGCTGTTTACTTCCTAGAGTTATCTAGCAATGTGGTTGTATATTTGCTCTTCAAAATGCTCTTCAAGGAAAGTGGCCCATGGCTCAAGAGCCTGCTAGAATCATAAGTCACTCTCATCATACACATCTCTTCTTTACTAGCCAAACTCTTTGTACGCTTTATCTTCCTATCAGGTTTTTCGTAGCCTCCCTGACGGGCTCTTTCCGCTCCACCAGCCTGCCAGGCCCCAGAATGCCTTGCTTTTCCACGGTAAGCAGGATGTGCCTAACCAGGCTTGTCCTGTCTGATAGTCAATGTCTCTTTCTCTCCATAGAGGCCTCTTTCTCTCTTCTCCTCCTCCTCCTCCTCCACCCCCTGTAGGGCTCTTCTTTACGCTTGGCTTAACTGTGTCTCTTAGGGCCTTTCAGTTGGTGAAGGCCTGTGTGGATTCCTGGCAGGACTGATTCCATAGCCTCAGGTATGGTTTGTAGATCAGAGGCGCAAACCAGCAGAGAATGTGAGAACATGATCGCTTGCCCACCAGGGCCAGGCAGGTGGGCCTTGCATGCTAAGTACACAGTTCAAAGGTACCACTGTATCTCCTCCTGCAATCTTCTCTCATCGCTCCTGGGAGCTTTCTGCCCTCTGCACCCTCTTTTGTTTCCTCATGTTATTATTCTTTCTCTCGTTCCTTCACTTCTATTCGCTGAAAGGTGATTTAGCCAAGCAGGACCTGGATTAATGTGGGTGTTTCTGTTGGACCTTCTCAGTTCCATCTGAATTGCTGGTTTTCAGAACTAATCCTGTCTTAATAGAGCTATGTTTGTTTAACAGGAATGTTGTTCAGTGCTAATTTAGTTTTTTACATAGTTTATGGTTTAAACATAGTTTTTGTCTTTTGATGAAAATTTCCTTAACTGGCTAATATTGTATCATGCCCATGGGGGCTTTAACAGTACATAAATCAACTCAAGTTAATTTTTGTAAATTCACTTTATTTTCTAAACATTATTGATCTTATCACAAACAATTCATGGTCTATTTTATTTTATTCTGTACATCACAATATTAAAAAAGATCTGTCACTACTTCCATTTATTCACAACTTTAATGTATTAAAATCATTGCTATTTTTAAAAAACGTTAGTGCATTGTTACACATTCATTGCAATTTCATTAACAATGTTTTATTTAAAACACAATGTACATTTTCTTCATTATCATTGACAACAATAAAATTAACATATATAATAATAATAATAATAATAATAATAATAATAATAATAATAAAAACTTTAAGATTTTTTATTTTGTTGATAAGATCAACAACAGATAACCCAAAAATATGTTAATCCAGGTAAACATCCTACTTGGCAAAATCTTAGTTCCCAGATAACGAGGTTACAGCTTCATTAACTGCCCAAAGTATTGTGCTTTTGTATGAGTTATTCATTTGTGGCATTGAGTATGGTGTCAGACTCATTTCATGGCAGGTGAGATGACTGGCAGAGTTCGACCTTCTTCTAGTAAAGTGTCAGTTGCGATAACTGGTGCTTCCGGAGAAGTCTCGCTCTAAAGTCGCCCTTACTCAGTATCTCCTCACTGTCAGCAGGCTCTCTCCTCCTCCTTGCAAAAAAAAAAAAAAATGTCCAGGTCAAAAAAAATTCAAAGGCTGCATCCTTGAGCTGAGAATATTAGTTTTCTGAGCCACGTATTCAAAAGACTGCAGCTCTGCCAAAAAAGCCTGCTGAAATTCAGTTTGCTCTCAGTGGAGAGAAATTTAAACCTTATGATGAATTGACTGCTGAAATGTCTGTTGATTTATTTTCAAACAGCATCCAATAACAGCAGGCATAAACCCTGCTTCTGAGTCTCTGACTCATCCTTCTTTCTGCTAATTTGGCTAAATACGATTGTTACATCATCATAAAGTGTAAGAATTGCATCACGCACACGGAAAGTTTTAAGAAGACTCATGAAAAAATACCAAGTCTCCGTTTCTTCATTCTGTTGCCGTCTGGATGGCACATACTCAGATCCCTCCTTTTGATGAACCGTACTCACTGTCTGTCTGTGTGTGTGTCTATGTCTGTCTGCATGTACCTGTTCATGGGGAATTCACCTTTTGTACTGATCTCGTTCTGCCACAATCCAGGCAATAGCGGAAACCGCTGCCACCGCCTCAGCTGATGTACAAAGGTAGCAAACCTTTGATATTCATCAGGAAGTGGCTGTTATCTAAACTGATGATGTTACTGTTCCATGTGAATGCCATTTCAGGAGGGAGTATTTACATATCATAGTGAATAGCAAGCCAGGCATTTTATTACCATTTGAAAAGGCACAGATAAAGCGACAGCGTTCAGTTATTTGTTGTGGTCTTTGAATCGTGTCTCAAATGACTTTTCATATCCTTTCATGTCTGCCAGAAATAAATAAGTTTTTCCACATAGTTTGGAAATGCTGGCCTGCCCTGCTAAATAAAAAAGCTCATATTTGCTGGTCTTAGGTGGTTTCACATCTAATCTAATCTTACCAATTTATAACCAAACCAAAACTCATTCAAAAACCCACAATTAGATTATCCTGGCAAAGAAACCAGCTAAGACCGGCAAACCAGCTGGGTCAATGATGTGACGCAATTTTTTCTTGTATCTTTTAAATTCAAAAATGCATTAAAAAGCAACTTGAAAACACCTCCATGATAAACATGTTTTTAGTTTATGTATTAAAATTGCTTTTGACATTTTTTAAAAAAGCAAACCTGCCAGAATGACACAGCTGTCCTGTTATCATGATGATAACAAAGGCTCATATTCTTATTTCTTAAAAATATTTCAGATTCATTAAATATTTATGAATTATTTTGTATGAATAAATCAATTTCTGCATAATTTTAAATAATACATGTTTGCAAAAAGTACTTTTTATCTTGAAAAATAACATTCAAAAAATAATAATTATACACTCAAGCATTCAAGGTGTGTGAAAATATATTTTTATTATTACAATTCAACACAATTGTTTTCTTTTGGTGCTCAAGCTCAAGCATTTATTATTATAAATAGTAATAAACAAAAATAGTTGTGCTGCTTAACCCTCTGGGGTCTGAGGGTGTTTTGGGGCTCTGGAGAAGGTTTGACATGCCCTGACATTTGTGCTTTTTTCAATATCTTAACAACATATTAATGGCTAAAGTCTAATTACACTATAATCAGCACAAACTGGGCTACAATAATATGTAAGCAACATGAATGTAAATGTTTGTGTTTTTAAGAAAACAACGTTTATGCATGACTAGTGAAAAACTACAATTTAAAAAATCCTAAACAATCCTAAAGAAAAAGCTCAAAGGAAGAGCTTTAGAAACATTATAAATGACTTTAATAGCACTTTTGATCAACTTAATGCATCCTTGTTGCGTAAAGGTATTAATTTCCTTCAAATTAAAACAAATGTACTGACCCCAAACTTTTAAACGGTAGTGTTCATCATTGACCCGTGTGCTTTTCAGGAAGGTGTTTGTGTATTCATCTGTTCCTAATCAATTATGCTAATTTGTGCACTTTCTCTCAGATCTCTCTGTGCTGATGTCTGTGATCCATAGACAGCGTTCTGCCTTTAGTATAATCCTGACCTTTCAAAGAGCTGACCTGCATGGACACACGCACTGAAGGACAGCTGGACGTCCGTAGGTTCATTTCACATTAGCTCTACCTTCATATCACACCAGCAAAGCCCTATTAACACATTTCACCCTCATGGGTCACCAGAGCCACCGCTCACATCTTTCCACCTCAGAACAATCTTCATGACGGCATCTCATGGACCAGTACTTTCCTCTTTGTACCAGAGAACCAATCAGAAGCAATGTGTATGTTTACCTCATTAATGGCTGTGAAGGTCAATTAAGTGCAGTTTCAAATCTGCCGAAATGAACGTAAGCCAGTTAGCGCCATCGTTTATGGCTATCTGATGAAAAAGAGAAGCATAGAACTAAGGGTAAACACGAACTCCTGCTGTTCATGCCATCTGAAGGAAAACAAACAACCAGTGCTGATCAGACATCACCATAACTCATAACTCAGCCGTCGCGCCACACTGTCAGGAAACGTTCTTTATACGTTCGCTGCAGGTTTTAATATTCACTAACACTGAAAAATGACAGCCCATAAACATATTTTGGATTATGAGAAAAAGCGCACAATGTAGGCTATTACGTTCTCTTTGCCGTTCCTTGTAATTTGCCGTTATCTCTCTGACAGTTATGTCTTCATTCATTTTTCATTTTGTATCAGAATGGAGAATAACATGCATCAGAGTCGACACCGCGGGCCGCTTTACGAGCGCGCTGACGGATTGCGGGAATGATGGCCTGCCTGCTGCCAGTGTTCGTGTTTTTCACTCAAGTCACAAGAAATGAGGGCTATATGGAGAGTCCATCGCTCTGACAGTTGGCTGACCTGTCACGGAAACACTGTCCTTTCGTACTGGACCAATGGGCCTCATCTCCCGAAGGCAAACATTAAACACACAGAGAGAAAACATTGTGTTGACTCCGATCGGCAGTGTTGTGTCAGTTCTACTAACACTATTTTGACCCTCACCTCTACCCTTGTGCAACTGTTTGCCGTCTTGATGGAAGTGCGATCGATTGAGATTTTGTCACTCAGAGATTCTAGGAAATCCAAGTGCAAATATCTCATTTTGCTTTCTATTTCTTCCAAAATTAGTAAAAGGAAATTTTTACATTGTGTACAAACTCATATTCCGACTGTGTTTGTGTTTTCTTCTGTGAAATACTTGTGAATTTGACCTTGTTAAAGGATTTGTTCCTTTCCAGAATGAACATTTTACTGATAATTCATTAATTTAATCCAAGATGTTCGTGTCTTTCTTTCTTCAGTCGAAAAGAAATTAAGGTTTTTGAGGAAAACACTCAAGATTTTGTTTCCATAGCAGACTTTAATGGGAGCCAACAGGTTAAAGGTCCAAATTGCAATTTAAATGCAGCTTCAAAAGGGCTCTACACGATCCCAGTCGAGGAATAAGGGTCTTTAGTAAAACAATCTGTTATTTTCCAAAAAAAAAAAAAAAAAAAAAAAAAAACAGAACGCACGTCTATGACTTAACACATTATGTAATTATGTTGGAAAGGTCATGCGCAGTTAGTTCTTTGGTTCAAAAAGGTATAGGGTGAGAAAATCAATCTCATTTTCTCCTCCAACTTCACAATTGTCTGACATCGTTTTTTTTTTACTTTCTTTGCACTTGTTATATATTTTTTTTAGAAAATGATGATTGTTTAGCTCGATAAGATCCTTATTCCTCAGTTGAGAGTCTTTCGAAGCTGCATTGAAACTGCGATTTGGACTTTTAACCCGCTGATCCCCATTGAAGTCCACTAAGTGGAGAAAAATCCTGGAAGGTTTTCCTTAAAAACCTTAATTTCTTTTCGACTGTAGAAAGAAGGACATGAACATCTTGGATGACGTGAGGGTGAGTAAATTATCAGGAAATTTTTATTCTGGACGTGAACTAATCTTTTAAACAAGATTTGCATTGAATTATGACTAGAACAACATACTATATGGCTTCATAAGACTTGGAATACAGTGTACAAGTTTTACGAACCTCTTTATGATGCCTATTTTGGCAACTTAACAGCCTATGCTCACCAAAAACAGCCTGAACAGTGTCCTAAACAGCTTTTCTTATGTTCCACAGAAGAAAAAAAGACCAGCAAATCAGCTTAGGCTGGGTCAATGATGTGACCAATTTTTTTGTCATATCTATTAAGTTATTCTGAAATGCATTAAAATGCAATTTCACTCATTCAGTGACTTGAAAACATCCATGATGAGCATGCTTTTTTATTTCTGCAATAATAATAATATAAATCCCCACATCCTTCTCAAGTTTGCATCTTCACATTAATATTTTAACAAGCAAAGTTTTGGTCAATCGAGCTTGAGGAAGGTTGATTAGCCAAAATGTTACTCAGTAAAATGTTACTCAGCAATGCAAACTTGAGTAGTGTGCGAATTTAGATTTTTTTAGTTTAATCCAGTGCACCTACAATTGATCTGGATGTTATCAGAATTATGATCAAAATCTTATTCTCTTATTCAGAGAGAGGTGAAATTGTTTGTAAGTAGCACCAAAACATAACTGGTCTAGAAGAAAGAACCACTTGTGTCAGGGGCTGAAAAGTGACTTTTGACCACCACTTTTGAAACAGCAGCTAAACACAAAAATATTGGATTTGGCATGTTTGGATGCTGAATGTTCGCAAAGCCATGAACATCAATAGCAATACAACGTCTTCCATTGTTAATATTAGGCTTGTTCGGGATGCGTCTGCACTGCGAACACTGGCTCTAAACTAGCACCTGGTTCATGATGGTAGAAATAGGAAATTTGAGTTCACCTTTAAAGTCTGGTTTTAGTGCAGAGCCAATCTTTCATACCTGCAATGATGAGTGAGTTGTTTGCTTTAACACACCGGGGCCATTTTCTTTACATTTTGCTGCCCGTCTCCTTTGTTCATCAGCAAATTGAAATAACGTGTCTTTGTGTGAACAACGGCGTCAAAGACTAAGCCCTTGTCACTTTGTGTTGCAATCTTGATCTAATCTCTCTTCAAGTGAATACTGACTCACTCTCTCCCTATTTGCCTTTTCTGTCCCTTTGTGCTTTTCTGAATGGATCTGAATGAGTGTTGCGCCGTAAAAACGCCCCCCGCCGAATGAGTTCCGCTCTCCTCCACTTCGCCCTTCCTGTCTGAAAGCTCTAGACTCTCTCGGCTCCATCCCGGCAGAAGCTATTCAACCGTTCAATGGCTGCCGAATACACCGAGGTCTGTGATCAAAGCCCTCCTGCCTCTGACGGTTGGTGACAGCGTCGAGACAAAGGCGGTGCGGCGAATAAAACACTCAGAGCCGTCATTATTAAAGTTCAGTCGGTAGAAGAAAGCGGGCGTTCGACAGATGTGCCAGCTTCAAGAGAGAACAGCCACGTGGTTTCTCTAACAGCTCTGCTTGTGTATGATAATTATGACATTTACGTTTAATTGGGGTAATTGTCTCAATGAAGTCATCCATGCTCACTGTTGCTCGCCAGGCCCATGAGGCGTCATGTCATTTGAGATTACAGTGCGTGTGTTTGGATGAGTTTTTGTGTTTGTACACTTTTATTGTGCACTAATGTAATTTTAGCAGAAATGAGTGCGCTTTTGCACGCACACGTGGATGATTTGGGAAGCACGTGTGCCTGAATGCTTGGTGATAACGTGATCTGTAGAGTTTATGCTCTCCCTGTGGTCCTGGACTGTGGCAATGTGGTGAGACTGATATATTTGTGAGTATGTGAGCGTGATCATCTCTCGCTTTGGTCAGACTGCAGGCCAACGCTGTCCTTAATCGCTACAACTCTTCGTTCTCTAGCTCCTTCCAGCTTCCTGACAGCGTTGACATTCTCAGGGCAGAAACACAGCCTATCTTTGCCAGGGTGTCACCTTTCTGTTCTCCTCAACAATCCCTTTTATCGTTCTTGCTCAACCGCTCTCTCTCTCTCTGCCCCATTTTAATCTGTTGTTCTTTTGCTCGCTCCATCTAAAATGATTTAGAGTCTTTTCTCTCCCCTCTCTGGGCTGTTCATTAGAAGTTGCAAGGATTTAAGGGTAAAGATCAAGAGAAACTTGATTGCAGATGGCGATAAGTGAGGGAGAGCATTCGATCTTTGTTTTCTAGCTGAATGCCACCGCTTTTAATGATGAAAGTTATTTATTAATATTGAGGGCTGAAATAAAGGTTGTTGACGCTATCTTGCTAACGAAGTAATTAAGTTTGTGCTGGAGTCCATTTGATGCCCATAATCACCGGCATGCGTCGGACAACACAGTTTAAATTAATTTGACATTTCCTGTTTTTCTTTGTCCATCCATGCTACAATAGACTCTTTGATCTTGATTGGTCCCTAGTGAGATTTAACAGTCCATGAGGGAAGCTCGGTTTTAGCCTGTCGGGAGCAGACGGGGTCGCCGATGGCAATGGGGGACTTTATTCTGTGGCTAAAAAGGCTGAGATTGATGAGATCCACATGTCCCACTGTTCATTTATCAATAAAGCTGTCACCTCACCACTAACTTGGGCGGGTGTGTGTTAGCATTCATCAACACCAAGGCATCAATCACCAACCTCTGAGCAGCTACTTGGCAGTGCATTACACCAACCTGCCACCAAACCTCCAAACCTTTTTTTTTTACCCTATGATAGCTTACCTTAGTGCTGGGGGTCCTTAGAGATATCTGCCCTTACTTTGCCATAATCGTAAGCGGCCGTGATGTATGTGTGTGATCTGTGCATAGGTGTGTAGATCAACACTCTCTGTTAATTCATCTTCTTTGCCGGCTGGATTGATACGGCACTCAAGCTGCGTTTATTCCTGGCTTTTTTAAATCCTTACGGCATGGTTTGGGAAAAGACAATCCCCCGTCTGCTACATTTATCTGCCTGCCTCCAAAGGCTAGGCAGCTCAAGGTTCACTAATAACAGCAGTTCAGAGTCAAAATGATTGAATCTGAGTTAATACCAACACACAACCAATTTGTTCTTTCTCGTATCTGTTTCTTAAGATGTTGTCCTAGTTGAGCTCCATGTAATGAGACTTTTTATATAAAGCACTATGAGAATAGTGAATCTTATAAAAACGTTTCAACACAAAATGAAAGAAACAAACAAATCTTGAATAAATCCTACCTGAGCTCATGAGGAAAACGTACCTTTGGGAACTTTTTTGCAAGACGCAAAATATGTACCAATAAGTATCTGTGTAGAATCCGTGAAAATGCGAATTATTTTAACAAAATAAGAGATATACAAAATGCATGTTATTTTTTATTACAGTTAAACTGAGCACTGTTCTTTAGAAAAATCCTCCATGTTCTGCAGATTTTTCAGTTTTCCAAGTGTCTTTTGCATATTTGAACCCTTTCCAGCAGTGTATGATTTTGAGATCCATCTTTTCACACTGAGAACAACTGAGGGACTCAAACTCCAACTATTAAAAAAGGTTCAACAATTCACTGATACTCTAGAAGGAAACATGATGCATTAAGGTGAAAACTTTTAAACAGGATTAAGATGTCTAAACTTTTCTTATTTTGTTAAAATATCCTTTTTTTTTCATTTAATACTGCACTTCAGAAGCAACAGGAGATACTAGCATGTTTTCTAGAAGACAAATTAAGTACAATTTACTTTGACCTTTAAATTCGAAAATGTTTCAACCCCCGGCTCTTAATGCATCGTGTTTCCTTCTGGAGCATCAGTGAGCGTTTGAACCTTTTTCAGTAGTTGTGTTTGAGTCCCTCAATTGTCCTCAGTGTGAAAAGATGGATCTCAAAATCATACAGTCACTGCTGAAAAGGGTTCAAATATGCAAAATATGTTGGAAAACTGACGAATCTGCAGGACATTGAGGATTTTTCTGAAGAACAGTGCTCAGTTTAAACATCAGGGACTCATAAACAACCATGACAAAACAAAAAAACAGTCATAGATCATCCAGGTAACCACACACAGTAGTAAGAACCAGGGGTTTGCAAACTTTTGAAGGTTTTTTTTTCTTTTTACATTTACATTTTTTTTTTACATTTCAGCTATTTTTTGTCAGCTAAGTAAACATCTTTTATGGAAAACATCTTACTCAGGACAGTAAATAACATGCATTTTGTATGATCTCTCTTATTTTGTTCAAATAATTCACATTTTCACAGATTCCCAAACTTTTGAATGCCACTGTATCACTACACATTCCAACAGAAATTAAGACTAGAGGCGGTAAAACATTGAGCACTTGTAATAGTTTTCATTCACAGTTAAAAATGTAGCTTTATATGTTTCATTTTCCAGATGTAACAAGCTTGCTCTGTAGCTTAGCAGGGCATGGAATTGGACTTGGATGCGAATCCTGTAAAAAAACATGACTCGCTGAAAGATGAGAGATCAAAAAACAAGCTGTGATGGCACGCTTGCGATTGCATTTTACGTTAAATTCTCTTTTGTTCATACTGTCAGGTAGGTTTAGGTGCAGTGCAGATGGTAAGTTATTTTAAATACCACTTTAGCACCAATTTAGCACATTTCAAAATGAATATGTCTTGAAAAGTACATGACGGAAGTCTTTTGAAAAAGTTCCCACAGATACGTTTTCGTCATGAGATCAGGTTGAATGAATTTCTATCTTGGTCCTGAATCTTTAAGACTTTTGAATTGTGAGATTATTTTCCTTGACGATTAGGCACATGTTCTCAGTACATCTACAAGAGTAAATATAATTTACTTTTAATTTACTTTTATAATTAAAAATAAATTTTTACGTGCTTGCTTTAAAACAGGTTTTATTTGAATTTCAGTGCGCTTTGGGAGTTTCCTGATATTAAAGTCTAATTTACTTTATTCTGAATTTGTTGAAGGTCTGCAGTGTTTCAGCCCACTGATTGACTCTAATCACTCAGTAATGACTGCAAACAAGATTTGGGTGAATTATACAGTCATCATGTAAATGGTGAGAAAACTTGGGAGTCATTTAGAGTAAATCAGCTTTTGTTGAACTGGCCAATCAGACAGTGTTTGTTAATTAAAAGTAGACATTGATTGGTTTTTTGTTTCTAATTACTGCCTAAAGCCTTGAGAGGGTAGTTGTCTGTCTGTTTGGTCATTAAACACAGGCAATTTTGTGTTTCCCTTTTATTACCTGACATGATTTGAAAGGTCCTAGATAGAAATTACAAGAACATACTCATACTGCATCTCACCCGCTGTTATCTTTGTGTGTTCAGACACTTATTAGCCTTATTAGCACCCATGTAATTATAAATCTTACCTGACTGGATCAAATTTGACTTATATTAATCAGGCTTCTGTTATTGAAGTCATTTTATCCTGCTTCTCTCTTCAGATTATAGTTATGTGTTGACATAACCCGACATTAGCCTTTCAATCACTAAAGGCACAGCATAATGTTTTTCTTTTCCTCAGCAGAATTCCTCAATTTCATTATAGCTATGTCATTCAAAATAAGATTAACCCCCCCCCCACACACACACACACACAATATTAAAAGGTGTCCGTAACTGATATGAATGAATAAACATTAGTCTGTGTGTATTAGTCTCTGTGTGTAACTGAACTATTATAACACTGGCCTGTCATTTGCCCCAAACTGAATTTCACTGCCAATTTGTGTTTTTTCTTCCTCCTTCTAGCCTGAATGCAGAATATAAATACACAAAGTATATATATATATATATATATATATATATATATATATATATATATATATATATACAGTTGCAATCAAAATTATTCAACCCCCTTGACCTGCAAGTGAAAACAATTCAACAAAGGCATGAGTAAACTATTAAAGAAAGTTTATTAATACACATTTGAGTAATTCTGAGAACGTAAGTTGATGAATAATGACAAAAAATCGAATTGGCTCTAAACATTCATGTTCAAAATTATTCAACCCCTGAAAGTAAATTTGGTGTAGAATCTTTTATTCTTTAAAGGTCCCATATTGTACACATTTCTGGAGGTTTATTTTAGTTGTTGATGTCCTTAAGAATATATTTGCGGTATAAGTGCCAAAATCCATCTCAATATATTTTTACAGCTCCTTTTTTAGGAGCTCTGTCAAAAACAGGTCGATTTTGGCCCATCTAATTAATATTCATGTGCCTCTCTTCTGATTGGCCTGTTGTTTTCTGAGTGACGCACAGCCAGGCCAATCACAGGTAACTACGGTCATGTATCGTTGTAGCCGAACCCAGAGCCACAGAGAGAGCCTAGTCTGCTGATACTCAACAGGATATTTCAGAATGATCATTAATGTTTTTTCTTTTTCAAACACCGAATGCAGTAAGCTACATAACTGTTGCTTTAGTAAAGCACCTTTCACAATGCACGCTGATTCTGGAAAATTACGGGAACGAGCGCTGTGTGAACAAAAGCCAGAACCATAAAGGCAGTGTTGTAGTGATGATGCACGTTACTCTGCGACTCTTCACGACGAAAAAATACGTGCAAAGTGGGATGAAGCAGCGATCAGGCAGAGCCAGCTCCGCACTATCAGCGCTGAAGCACAGTTTGTTCAGGTTAGTTTCAGTTTAGTGAAACGTACGCGTCGCATTACATCTCACATCCAAACGTCACGTCTTTATGGGTTGTGTGTAAAGCACGCACAGATTCTGGAAAACAACTGTGAATGAACCAAATTAAACAATTCCGGAAGAAATCATGGGAAACATTATCCGTGTATTTACCGGAATCGCTGAGTGAAAGAGGCTGAAGTTGACGTGCCAGTGGTCTCTTATATTCACGTTGTTCTGAAGCCTGTGCAATGATGTAGTTTCGACATCTATAGACTGAACAGGGTTTTCTAGATTAGTTTCCGTGTTGTTGTTCAGCAATGTTATGGACGCGATGTTGTCTGGGTTTGACAAAAGGAGGGTGGGACGTGATTGGTGCTCGGGGTGGTGACTGAAGGCGGTGACTGAGTAGATCGGACGTCACATTGTTATGGAAGTCACAGCGGCTCGTGAAAATGAACAGCTACTTTAAGCAGGCTGTGTGCAGTTTACTGTGGATTGACTGTTTTGAAACTCATATGGTAGTTACATAGCCCCTAGACCTCAGTTATCATGAAAAAAGCCAGGAAATTTCGATTTTGACAATATGGGACCTTTAAAACCACCAATAAACACTGCCTGGAAGTGCTTAGATGCTTCTGTCACCTTTCTGCTGCAATCTTGGGCCATTCCTCCCCTGAAAATGCTTTCAGATCACTGATAATCTTTGGTTTTTACCTTGCCACTGCTTGCTTCAAATTCAACCATGTATTTTCAATGAGAATTAAATCTGGAAACTGAACAGGCCACTTAAAAACATTCTATGACAGATTCCTAAACCAAGCGTAACAAGATTTGAACGTATACTTTGGGATGATTGTCCTGCAGGATTATGTCCTGCAGGATTAAGTCCATTGATTATTAGCTTCAGACTTTGCACAAAAGGCATCACAATGTTTGCCAAAATGGTCTTATACTTTCATAAATCAATGATATCCTTTGTATGGTCATGTTTTCCACTTCCTGCTACAGTAAAACAACCCCATAACAGGACTGGCCCACCTCCATGTTTGATGATGGAGATGTTGTTCTTCTGCGTATAAGCTTTGTCTTTTTTTGCACCAGACATACTGCTGATCCATACGCCCAAAAAGTTCCAGTTTGGACACATCACTCCATAAAACAATCTTCCAGAACTCCACAGGTCTATCCAAATGAATTTTTGCATGTTCAAGGCAGCCTTTTTGTTCTTCTTGGTCAAGAGTGGTATTGTCACCAATTGAGTCGTCCTGTCTTTAACTCTTGCACTACACATCATGGACTTCATTCCCCACAAGCCACTGCACTAATCACTGCATTCACCTGCTCCCTGTTTCTCACTGCACTGATCACTGCTCATACCTGCAGCTCATTCACACACACACACACACACCTGCAGCTCATCACACGGACAGCTTATATGCCACTCACACACACAGCTTCTTTGCGAAGTCTTATCGTTCCTCATGGACGTAATTCCGAGCGTTTCTTCCCGTGTTTGTTTTCCCGTGTGTGTGATTCCTGGACTCCCTCCCGTGTTTGATTCTCGCTGCCAGCCCCGACCTTTCTGCATGTTTTTTGACTACGATTTCTGCCTGCCCCTTTGTGTTTGTTTGCCTGAATAAAATGCTGCAAATGGATCCGCACGTCTCAGACCGTCCTTGTGACAGAAGACTTCGCCGCTACAAGGATCCAGCAGCTAGTATGGTGTCATCCGGTTCCAGTACGAACCCCACTGTACAGATCATGCGTCTCAAGCAGGGTGAGCGGACTATTGAGGATTATGCTATGGACTTTATTGAATTGGCAAATCTGTCTTCTATGGATGATCAATGCCTGATGATTTTCTTCCGTGGAGAACTCTTAGAGCCATTGGCTTCCCTCATGCCCATGTTTGAACCTGGCTGGACTTTGCAATATTACATGGACATTGCTCTGCAACTAAGTGGCTCTCCTTTTACTGTGGGAATCAAAGAAGAGGACAACAATGTTCCCACAGTAAACTCCAGCTCAGAGCCACTACGCAAGATGGCTGCCACTCCAGAGCCTGTTCACAAGATGGCCGCCCTTCCTGAGGCAATTCACAAGATGGCCGCCTTTCCAGAGTCTTCACGCAAGATGGCCTCCCTTCTAGAGTCTGTTCACAAGATGGCCTCCTTTCTAGAGTCTGTTCGCAAGATGGCCGCCCTTCCAGAGCCTGTTCGCAAGATGGCCGCCTTTCCAGAGTCTCCGCTGGTCCCGCCCGGCCCTCCAGAGTCTCCGCTGGTCCCGCCCGGCCTTCCAGAGTCTCCGCTGGTCCCGCCCGGCCTTCCAGAGCCTCCGCTGGTTCCGCCCAGCCTTCCAGAGCCTCCGCTGGTTCCGCCCAGCCTTCCAGAGCCTCCGCTGGTTCCGCCCAGCCTTCCAGAGCCTCCGCTGGTTCCGGCCAGCCTTCCAGAGCCTCCGCTGGTTCCGCCCAGCCTTCCAGAGCCTCCGCTGGTTCAGCCCAGCCTTCCAGAGCCTCCGCTGGTTCAGCCCAGCCTTCCAGAGCCTCCGCTGGTTCAGCCCAGCCTTCCAGAGCCTCTGCTGGTTCCGCCCAGTCTTCCAGAGTCTCCGCTGGTTTCGTCCAGTCGTCCTGAGATTCCTGTCTGCCCGGTTCAGGCCACGGAGGTCATTTATGGACTGTTGAGTTTCCCACCCACCCTCCCTACTGCTCCAGTCCCACCACCTCTGTCTCCTGACAGTCCCTCTGCTCACCCTCAACCCACATGTGGTGCAGAGGACTTGCCGTGGGACTGCCAGTCTCCATCGGTGCCCTGGCTAGAGGATCCCTCACCATCGCCTCCAGCCTCAGAGTCCTGGACTCCGCCTTGGCCCTCCGACCCTGCGGCTCCACCCCGGCTCTCTGCTCCCTCGTCTCCGCTGTCGGCCGTCGGTGCACCAGCTCCACCGGGCTCCATCGTCCCTCCGGCTCCGCCCTGGTCAGTCGTCGCCCCACCTTCGCCTCTGGACTCTACTCCTCCGGCTGCGCCTCGTCACTCCGTCCTACTGGCTCTGTGGACCTCCTCCCTCCCGTGGGCACAGCCTCGGTCCTCTGTCGCTCCGGCTCCGCCGCGTACCTCCGGACCTCCATCTCCGCCTTGGTCGCCAGAGCCTTGGGTTCCGCCTTGGCCCTCCGGATCCTCTGTGTTGCCCAGGACCATCGACTCTCCAGTTCTGCCTCGGGCTCCACCGGCTCCACCTCCGTCAGTCGGCCCCATGGAGGAGCCAACCCTTCCTCCACCATGGCTTCTCCCTCCGTCGGCTCCGCCTCAGTCCATAGCTCCATTACCCCCACATGGACCTGGCCCTCCATCCCTCCCCCTGTTCCGCCTCCGCTCCACCACCCTCCGGTTTCATTAGGTGGTTAGAGCGTCTGGAAGCCGCTCCTTGGGGGGGGGGGGGCTCTGTCACCAATTGAGTCGTCCTGTCTTTAACTCTTGCACTACACATCATGGACTTCATTCCCCACAAGCCACTGCACTAATCACTGCATTCACCTGCTCCCTGTTTCTCACTGCACTGATCACTGCTCACACCTGCAGCTCATTCACACACACACACCTGCAGCTCATCACACGGACAGCTTATATGCCACTCACACACACAGCTTCTTTGCAAAGTCTTATCGTTCCTCATGGTCGTAATTCCGAGCGTTTCTTCCCGTGTTTGTTTTCCCGTGTGTGTGATTCCTGGACTCCCTCCCGTGTTTGATTCTCGCTGCCAGCCCAGACCTTTCTGCATGTTTTTTTACTACGATTTCTGCCTGCCCCTTTGTGTTTGTTTGCCTGGGGGGGGGGGGGGGGTGAATAATTTTGATTGCAAATGTATATATATGTATATATATAGAATTATATAACACTCAGCCAATGGCTTAGTCTGATGAAAAAAAATATGAGATTTGTAATTAAAGCCCTGTAGTCCTTCTACAAGGGCATCTCCTCATTTCTGAAAGGATGTTACATTGCTAGTTTTGTTAAACAGGATGGATGTGAGGAAGACCCAGGCTCTGCAAACGGATGAATTAGTTGTGTTTGTCTGTATTGTGAATGGCTAATGAGAACCTAAGACAGTCAGACAGTCTGGGGCAGCATATTCCTGCTCATTATCTTTCAGCAATTCTCTCCTGGGTTTCTCTCACTTCCCCTTCCTATCAGTTTATATCCTTATTCCTAAATGTTCCAACTATCCACATTCCTCTTCCTCTCTTTTCTTAAATTGCTATATTTAAAACCATAATACTAATTACCAGTTGGTTACACTGGTTAACAACAGTCAAAAACAATCTTACAGGATTATTTCACTTCCAGAATAAATCCAAGAAGTTCATGTTTTTTGTTCTTCAGTAGAAAAGAAATCAAGTTTTTTGAGGAAAGCTTTTCAGGATTTTTCCCTAGCGGACTTAAATGGGGATCAGTGGGTTGAAATTGCAGCTTAAAAAGGCTCTACACGATCCCAGTTGAGGAATGAGGGTCTTATCTAGTAGAACAATCGGCCCTTTACTTTTTAACCACAAATGCTCGTCTTGCACTAGCTCAAATTCATGCATTACGTAATTACGTTGGAAAGGTCACACGTGACGAATAGGCGGAAGTAACAACCTAGTGGTCCCTATTAAAGTCCACTATATGGAGAAAAATCATGGAATGTTTGCTCAAAAACTTACTTTTTTTCAACTGAAGAAAGAAGGACATTAACGTCCTAGATGACATGGGTTAAGTATAAATGGTAATTTTCTGGAAGTGAGCTAATCCTTTAAGACCCACTAAAGATGAATTTTCTTTCCAATGTTAATTTTCAATGCATGCATTTTATTTAAAGCATAGTGTATGTCTTTTGATAAAATATAAAATACATTTGAATTGTTTTTGTCTTCAAAATTTCTAAGTATAATTAATTAATACGTTGTAAATATTCATCCATATAATATTCATTCTTTAATTTACATCCTTTTAAAACTTAGCATTAGTTCAACCAAAGTCAAACCAACCACCGTTTTGACACATGCTATCACTAGCTTGAGACTATTGATTTTTCAAATTTAGGAAGAGGAACATTTACATTCTAGACTGTGAGATTGAATAAAATTAGTGCAAAATAAGTTATTAATATACAGTGAGGGAAAAAAATATTTGATTCCCTGCTGATTTTGTACATTTGCCCACTGACAAAGAAATGTTCAGTCTATCATTTTAATGGTAGGTTTATTTTACCAGTGAAAGAGAGAATAACCAGAATCAGAATGAGCTTTATTGCCAGGTATGTTTGCACATACTAGGAATTTGTTTTTGTGACAGAGCTCCACAGTGCTACAGAATGACAGTGACAAGACGATACATATTATAAAAAGAACAATATACAAGTATACAAGACAGACAATGTGCAAAAATAGCAAAGACAGTAAGAAAATTTCAGAAAAACACATTTCAAAAAAGTTAAATTAATTAGCATATTAATAAGTGAAAGAAGTATTTGATCCCCTATCAATGCAGCAAGATTTCTGGCTTCCTGGAGTCTTTTATACATGTAATAAACTGAGATTAGGAGCACTTACTTAAAGGGAGTGCTCCTAATCTCAGTTTGTTACCTGTATAAAAGACACCTATCCACAGAAGCAATCAATCAATCAGATTCCAAACTCTCCACCATGGCCAAGACCAAAGAGCTGTCCAAGGATGTCAGGGACAAGATAGTAAACCTACACAAGGCTGGAATGGGCTACAACACCATCGGAGCTTGGTGAGAAGGTGACAACAGTTGGTGCGAATATTCGCAAATGGAAGAAACACAAAATTCCATGCAAGATTTCACCTTGTGGAGTTTCAATGATCATGAGAACGGTGTGGAATCAGCCCAGAACAACACAGGAGGATCTTGTCAATGATCTCAAGGCAGCTGGGACCATAGTCACCAAGAAAACAACTGGTAACACACTATGCCGTGAAGGACTGAAATCCTACAACGTCCACAAGGTCCCCCTGCTTAAGAAAGCACATGTACAGGCCCGTCTGAAGTTTGCAAATGAACATCTGAATGATTCAGAGGAGAACTGGGTGAAAGTGTTGTGGTCAGATGAGACTAAAATCGAGCTCTTTGGCATCAACTCAACTCGCCCTGTTTGGAGGAGGAATGCTGCCTATGACCCCAAGAACACCATCCCCACCGTTAAACATGGAGGTGGAAACATTACGCTTTGGGGGTGTTTTTCTGCTAAGGGCACAGGACAACTGCACCGCTTCAAAGGACGATGGACGGGGCCATGTACCGGCAAATCTCAGCCAGCAGGATTGAAAATGGGTTGTGGATGGGTATTCCAGCATGACAATGGCCCAAAACACATGGCCAAGGCAACAAAGGAGTGGCTCAAGAAAAAGCACATTACGGTCCTGGAGTGGCCTAGCTAGTCTCCAGACCTTAATCCCATAGAAAGTCTGTGGAGGGAGCTGAAGGTTCGAGTTGCCAAATGTCAGCCTCCAAACCTTAATGAATTGGAGAGGATCTGCAAAGAGGAGTGTGACAAAATCCCTCCTGAGATGTGTACAGATCTGGCCATTAAAAATGCGTCTTTTTTCACGCGGCAGCCTGCAATTCAGCACGCGTCGCCACGCGGCGGCCTGCAGGGGCTTTTTTAGGTTTTTTTAAAACGTTGTTGCGCTTCATATAATATCCACCAGGTGGCGCAAGGAACAACATTCTGTGGCCAAGCCCTGCACAAAGAGGGCTATTTGGACAGTATTTATGTCTGTTGTTTCAATATCTGGCGCCATAATCGGTAATTCATTCTGTATGTAACGGCAAAGTATTTATAATTTCGTTTCCTTTTTATTAAGTTAATTTAGAAAAAAAAATTGGAGCATTTTTGTTCGTTAAACGTAAGCTTTTTGTTTCTTAAAGACCAAGCGGCAGACAGTGAGTTGACCTACTCTTTCAATTTGCCTTCTCAAATCACGAATTGGCTAAACTAAAATCCATAGATGTAAAATAAAAGAAATAAATAATAATAGATATAAATATGCGCTATTAGGTGCATATCCAATCGTTTGTGCGGAGAGAGCAAAACACATTTTTAGGACATGAAGGCTCAAGCTCGATCAGTTACATTTTTTTTTCAGTGGAAAATATTTAACCGTTATTTTTTTGTCAGACATGATAAATAAATATGTAGAAAGACTTAAATTACTACTTAACGAAAAAAACAAATAGAAAACAAAAACTGTTTTTATTATGTAGCTAGTCCATAGAGATGCATTTCTCTCTAAAGGCGCGCGTCCAACGAGGATATGAGGACTGTTAACTGCATCATCACTGACTCAGAAAACAGTAGTTTCTAAATAAATAATTAAAATATCTCCTTACTATTAGACAGTCATGGTATTTACTTTTGCCAGTGTTTTGTGGTAAGCTTTAAACAAGGAACCCTTCCAAGCTGTGCTGAACGTGCGCTCAATGCTGCTAACAGGACCGTCATGGTAGCCTGGTCTCGTGGTTCCTCCAGCGCTGCAATTTTTTTTTAAATCACCACTGAATGTCTAAAATATAATTTTAGCCCGCATTTGATCTTTGACGGACTAAAATGCAGGGCTGTAATACGTCTTAAAAGTGGAACATGGAAATATAATGGATGTACTGCGAAAAAAGTTTTATACTCGACATTGTTTCCAAATGGTTAAATGTGAGATTCTGGAAATGAGAATTAAATTTAGCGTGTCGGGTCGGGAAGAAAATTATTCTAAGTGGGTATATATAGGCTATATATTCTAAGGGTATATATATAGTTAGTATCATAGGCGGAGCGTGTGTAAGGCTGGGGAAGGCTTGACCTGGGGCCAAAAAATGCCACTAAATTGGACATATTCCCCTGCCCAAACAAAATCAATATATTACGTCTGTTGACAATAAAATGAAAATGAATAGAAAATGTAAATTGCGGCATTACATTAAGATCAGATAATCTGCACCGTAATTCTTTTTAGGCGTTTTTACAGTGTTATAACGAACCACACACGATTCTGTTGGGTTAGGAATGCAATGTCTATCAGAAGCGTTCAAATGAGTCTTGTCAGTTTTGTTGAGTGCGCGCAACTCTTGATTTTTAAAAAAACCATAAACAACAAAGCTCAGACGCACCTAAAATGTAGCTATAAGTAAGAGATTCGTTACACAGGGAATACAACGAAATCATGGTTTACATTTAAGATACAAGTTCATTTAAGATATAAGATAACATGTATATTGAAAAGTTCTTTAAAAGCATCTGGATGCAAAAATAGTATTTTTTAAAGGTGTTTTTAAAGCATTTGCTTTATGGATTAAAATACTAATAGGCTAATAAATAATTTGCATATCGGACAAAATTGCGTTGCAGCAAATCCTCTAAATTTTAAGATATATAGAACAGAGAAACATAAAATCTGAAAATATAAGCAGCTACAATTATTAAAGTTTTACATATACTCTATGCCAGTATAATTTGTAATTATAATTATTTTATAGTATATTCTATAACATTATAATTTTAATAGAATTATAAAATAAATATAATCAGCCCTGTTTTAGGCTTTTCCTTACTTTTATATTTTAGACATTCATCAATAATGGAGATAAATAGAAAAATTTCTCGCCATTTCTAAATTGGACGTGCCTTTATATAGAAATATCTTTAAATCTTTAGGCCTACAGATTACATAATGAACGTTTCTATTTTCGATTTGAATTATTTCGTTTTAAAGTGGTAATTTAAAGCTTTTGTTCATTGTGAAGCGATGTTCAAGAACAGACGGCAGAAAGCGCATCTTCTGTTTTCCTTTATTTTATAAACGCATGAGTTGTTTATAGGCTATTGTGAGTGCACTAAAATAAAAATGGACCCGTTACAGGTCAGAATGATGTATTACTCCTATACCTTTATAAGCAAAAATGAAGAAATTATTTATTTATTTTCACACAAAAAAAGTGATTGCACTGGTGCCTCCATTTTTTTCACAACCTTTCAAACATCTAACCTCACAATTGTTAATGAGGGTCGTTCGTGTCACTTTTAAACTTGCCATTTCACCTTTCACCTTCCCCCCAACCTATGAATAAAGGTGAGAAGAGCTGGCTTGGCTCCGGGGGGGGGGTGAAGTGCTAGGGGTGTCTCATTTCTCGTTAGGTTGGAAGGGTAGGGGGAAGGGGAAGGGCCAGATAGGCCTCCAAACAAAGAATTTTCGGGACCTCATTTCAAACGAAGGGCTAAGAGAAATTTCCATTTTCCAACATGCCTGCTCACTCGAGCAAGCAGACTTATAAATATAGGTAATTTTTGCCATTAATAAGGATATTTATGACAATTTTTCATTATATGTATATTACCTTTAATCTTGTGTTTGTGTTTATGGTGTTGTTCTGTAAATAAACGTTTGCAAAAAATCGCTAAAGTTTGCTAGCAGATAGCACTGTTTGCACTGATTGATATTACAAAATATATTTTTATGTCATATACACTTGACTGCAAGTTAGAAACATGGAAGGCCATGTGGCGAGGGAATTTCCCACACCCCAGTCATTTAAATCAGTACATAATAATGAAAAAAAAAAAAAAATACCTTACAATTAAAAAGAAGCAGATTTTTACCATCTGAAATTTCTTAAACCAGTGAACCCCTGTAAACATTTCAGTCCAAGGATCCAGTAAACCAATGCGCTCAAATTGAAAGTTCAAAAGGAAATTCAATGGAGTAGAATTTAACACTTTCTCAGAGTTAGATTTTAACACTTTCTGGAGTTAAAATATTAATCATTTGGAGAGTAATTTTAACTCTAAAATTTAGTTAATTATAATTTAAACTCTTTAACCAGTGTTAAAAACACTTCTTAGGGTAAACACAATATGTTTTATGTGGAAATGACTACACTGAAAGCCATACTCTCAACTAGCTGCTTTTATTTCAGGAAATACATAGATTGGATTTTGAAATTCCATGCATGTAAACACTTTGAAATTAACTGCTGTCATAAAATACTGTAAAATCTAACAGCAAAACATTTACATTTAATACATGTCTGCAGTGCCAACAAGAAATGTTTAGTAAAATTGTATACAGCATAGTCAAAAACACATCATTGCATTATATAAAATCAAACCTGAATAATTATAAAATAGTGCAGTAGTATTGTGTAACCAGAGGTAGATATACATCAGATGAAGTAACAAGAAACAACTCCACAGTGATACCAGGATACATTCCATGAATTAGTTTGAGGCGCCTGAATAAAAACAAAACTGAAAGCTGAAGGATGGAGCACAGAGGACAGAACTTAACATTTTGCTTAAATAAGAATACTGCTTGTTCAACTGCCTTGCTCTCAGTTCTTTGACTTCAGTTCTACCTATATCATTATTATATACATTTGTCTTTAAAAAAAAATATGTACAGGCTGGACAGAGCATCATGATACTTTACTTTACTTGAACAGCTCTTCAACAATACCCAAGGTTTCACATGACTGACAAGGCGAAACTTCTCAGTCCAAGACGATGTAAAAGGTGGAAACCTGTGCTTTTGATGTCCCTGAGGAAAGATGATATGGCTGAGGGTTTTCTTTAGTGGCCAGATGATGGTCATCAATACTTTGGCATGACCGAAACACAAGATAAACATCCCTTTATAAACAATAGGCATTAAAGGAAGAGTCCACTTCCAGAACAAAAAAATACAGATAATTTACTCACCCGCTTGTCATCCAAGAGGTTCATGTCTTTCTTTTCTTTCTTCAGTCACAAAGAAATTGTTTTTTTTTTTAAGAAAAGATAATCGTTCAGACAAATGTAAAAATATATATTTTTTTCAATAACATTTTGAAGTATTATTTAATACTTACCAGTCCTTTGACATCCAAAAAGCAAGAAAACATGTAGTACATCAGCTGAGCCCTGGTCATCTTTTTTCAGTGTTGTTTTATCTCAAAAACTTCTGCTGGACTACACAATAACATCAACAACATGTTATTTACAAAATAAATCATAAAATTACAGTCACTTACTCTTTATTAACTGATTACTAAACACATAACTCACCTGAATTGAGAAAATCTGAGAAACAAATTTCGTCCAGTTTTACTACTACTTCCCTCCATCCAGCACTTCTGTCAACATCCTGACAATGAAGAGAAAACATGTAATTTAAAACAACCTGTTAGTGTGATTGAAAATGCAAAATGTTTAATATGAAAGCCACGAACTCTCATAGGTCACGAGTCACTACTAAAACATTTGTAACGTTAGCCGTTACGACTCAAAACA
Source organism: Garra rufa (assembly GCF_049309525.1). NCBI lineage: Eukaryota > Metazoa > Chordata > Actinopteri > Cypriniformes > Cyprinidae > Garra > Garra rufa. The sequence continues at coordinate 20,797,656 of NC_133364.1, forward strand.
TTGCAGGCATTACTTTACACGTTCATGGCTAAACTATGATCGTTTTTAGCCAGGGTAAAGTTAGACTTAGACACTTCAGTTTACTGACATTGCTAGATATTACCTCGTCTCGTCGGCATGACATTATGGAAGCTTAACAGAATGTTTCTTGAGCGAGTCGCAACTTAAATTTGACAGCAAAACACTCGTTTACAAAAAAATAAGGTGAACAGAAAGACGTAAGCTAATATTAGCTTGTTCACATCGAAAAAAAGTCCGCTCAAAACAGCCATGTTTTGCATCGGAGATTCATTCAACACAAAGTTCGCCGCGGTTATTGGCGTCAGTACACTAACGTAACAGCTATAATCAGCTGTCTGTCAGAAGATAAAGAACATTTTGGAGTTAGTTTTTTACCTACCTCATGACGAAGTAGACAACTTCATCAGTCGAT
>NC_133364.1:20798588-20817186 GCF_049309525.1 Garra rufa
CAAAACTAATTTAACATCCTGCGGGATTTGAAAACTGATACTTTTAAACGTTGTTGTCACATATACAGCTTCATATGCATGAGTTTTCTAATGCAGTTGGTTTGCACTGTAGCTCATGCGATACAGTGTTGCACTTGAATGATGAATTGACAAAATAGCTCAAATTCGCATAAGGAAGTTAAAATAGCACGGCTACATCAACAAATGCGTTTTTTATATCACTTTTGCGTTTGTTAACACTATTGGGTAAGGTTTAGGGTTGGGTTTGGTGTACAGGATATTTCCAACACGATAGAGCATTAACCTTTAGTGACAATCCCTGGGAATTTAAATTATGAACAGCCACAGCGTAATGCAGCAATACGTAATAAAAACATGCCAGGTCACATATTCAATGTGTGTTTTAGCACCACTTTCTGGACACTTCACTTTGAAACTGCCACAAAATGTGCAGTAAGGTACATAATTACAGTGTTGCCGAAATGTATATAGGGGCACATATTTTCATGAGCCTGGGTTGGTTTATTGTGTTATAAATAGAACATTCGAAATTTGGCTTCAGGGTTTACTGGCTGATTGAAACATGTTGTATTAAGTGAATAAACAAATGCAAATTCAAACAATAGTTGAGAGAACCTAAAATTTTGAGTGCATCAGGTTGAGCTCAATTTTTATGTTCTCTTAGATTTCCTTTTTTCCAGTGTAACCCTTCTAAATAGAAGACATGTAACAATAAAAGCTTGTACCCTATGTATTTATTTATTTATTTATAAATTCTGTGGCGGAAACAGGCTTCTATATTTGACTTGATAAAATAGAACAAAAACAGTATTACTGACATTTAAAGAGATTATGATGATCTATATAGATTCAATGCTAATTTTTGTCACAATAATAATGAAATGACACCTAAATCCTTTTTAAGGTGTCATTAAACCCATCTGTAAATCCTTTAAATATTGTTTTATTTGCACACCGCCAGGTCGGGTCATTTCGGGGCGTTTTCAGTAATGCACCATGAATAAGATTAGGGCTCAGCCCACCTTTCATCCCTCAGTGTTATGTGTCAAATAGGGATTAACAAAACGCTGGAATTGAAAGAGACCCATGGAACAGCTTCTGACTAAACTCCGCTATAATTACAGAAGTAGAGCTGCCACATTCTTACCACAGGTGAAGATGAGATGAGAAAGAAAAAAAAAAATCTCTTCAATTACGCCGCTCCCGAACAGATTCTACATTCTCTAAAACGCATGAAGAACGTTTGAATGAGAGGCTAACAGAGAAGGAAAATGAATTATTGATTCCAATTACACAGGCAAGAGTGGAGCCTATGCAGTTAGACATTTTATTGAAGTCTGAGTGTGTGAGAGAGACTGAAAAAGAGAGAGAGGAAAGGGTTTAACCTATCAGTGGTTATCTTCATGAAATTATCTAAATCATAAAATCATAACGGTGTCTGGATGACAATAAATGTGGCAGGCTAGGGGGGTTGGGTGAGGGGCTTCGGTACGGACTTCTTTAAAACATATCATATTCGTGTCATTACTATTAAAATGCTAATGAAGGTCATCAGCAGATTCATATGCTTTTATAGCACTCTGTGGTACTGATCAAATTATACTGCGGATATTGCAAAGCTTAATCGCAGGACATGATGGAGATATGTCAATTTCAGATAATATCAGATAGAATAATGTTACATTATGACTATTATTACAGATGAGATTACATTAACCACTGATGTAACCACGTTATGTGTTCAAGAATTATGTCAGTAGTTAGTGGCTAGTTGCCGAAATGTAGGGTTAGCAGTTTTACATGGGAAATAAACTTTTTGAGAAACAGCTGGAGGAAATATTTTGAATGAATTAGGGTCATAAAATCATATTGCAATATCTTTAACACTTCTTGAGTTATAGGCATGCAAACTTAAAAAAAGAAGAATATTTATGGCACTCAGACTGGTATATTCAATGCAGCTGTCTTGACAGAAAGAAACAAGATACATCTCCAGTTTTAACATTATTTGTTTTTAAGACATTCCTTTTTAAAATAAAAGAAGTATCGTATTTTTTTTTTTTAAACTGACCCACATTTGGTTTTTGACCATTGAAAATGTGTACATTTTAACAAATCTACTCCTGGAGCCATATTGAAGTTCCAATATCTCTGAAACCGAATCTCATGTGGCATTAAAAATAAAGATGGCAAAAAGAAAGTTAAGACCCAATATTAAAAGGGCATTGAAATATCTTTAATACTTCTTGAGTTACAGGCATACAAACTTTGGAGAAAAACGCGAAAAGTGCTGTTTCCCCATTTTTGAATGGTCACCATTGGCACATAATTCAACAAAGACGGCTAAAGTCAACATATTTTACTAATATAACAACCAGTCTCTGTGCAAAAATAAAATAATGATGGTGCCATCTTTCTGAAGTCATTCTTAATGCCCTGTTACTTGACTCTGAATCTAAGGTGAAAATTGCCATTTTGACCTCCCTCTTCAAAATAGTGGATTACTCAGTAATTATTCATCCATGACATTTAATATTTTGGCTTTCATCACTATACATGTCTATCTTTCTTCAGAATAAATATTAGCAAAATCAAAAATTTGAGCCGGGGACCTCTAGTTGAGTTGACACGGAATGACCTATTATTTATTTCCAAGAAGTATTTTGTCAAATACTAAAACGGTATAATTTGCTCCGTTTGAACAGCAATGTTTATTAGTTATGCAAATAATTTAAAGCCGAACTGTTTATTTCATAAAATGTGAAGCATTTACATTTTGACTTAAAACATTTACATTTGCACACTTTAAATCCTTAAATTATATATTTAAGCATTTAAAAATGAAGTGGGTCTGTTTGCCACCAACTAATTGATGTGTGTTGTAATACCCAAATACAATTTTTGACTTTAAGTCAAATTCTGACTTAAAGTTACTTTTATTCAACCAGTTCAAAGTTTTTTTGATCAGAAATGACACAGGCTTCTCCCAAAAGATTTCCCAAGGCCAAGTTTCTCTGCAGACTGCCCAATGTTGTTGTTGATAATATTGATGTATTGCTCTTCTTGTATTTTTTAATAATACTTTGCACTGTAGCCACTGGAACTTCAAAACATCTAGATATGGTCTTATAGCCCTTTCCTGACTTGTGAGCAGCCACAATGTGCAGTCCTCAGTGAGCTCCTTTGTCTTAGCCATGACTGTCCACAAACCAACAGCAGAGAGCTTGATTGATTAAAACAGCTGTTCCCAATTAATCAGGGTAATTAGGATGCTTGGACTATTTGGAATGGTATAGAACTTTGGATTTTCCCATAGACTGTGACAGTTTGCAAAGGGTATGAATAATTTCAGACATGCCACTTTTTGTTTAAATGTAAATAATAGGTGAGATTTTTTTTTTTACACAATGATGCCTCTTGTACATAGTCTTATCTTCTTTTAGGAAAAGCCTGTGTCATTTCCGGTAAAAAAAAAATAAAAATTGCTGGTTGAATAAAAGTAACTTTAAGTCAGAATTTGCCAGGGGTATGAATAATTTCGGGCTTGACTGTATATCATATTATATCATATCATATCATATCATATATTAAGTATATAATGCTTTGAAGATATAGATGATAGATTTCATACACATTTTTTAAGTTTCAGTACTGTACAGTGCTTTTGTTTTTATGCACAGATAAGTAATTCAATTTTATAAGAATTCACTAAAAAGTCCAACCCCATACATTCAGAATACAGATGAAGGTGGATTATCGACTGTAAATCCAGCACATACGCATACAAGACTGCACTGCAATTTACACACACACTTGGGATTTAGCCAGGTCCACTCAGACACACCATTGTCTGCTCTGTAACCCACGTAATTGCTATTGTTGGTATCTATTAAGATGGCAAGTTGACCTTGTCTTATCCTTAATAACGTGTTGTGTGTGCGAGATGAGATTAGATTTTGAGGTCTCTTGGCGCAGGTATTCTCACGGTCTTATTCACACAGGGATGCTTTACAACATTCAAACTCTCCTCTGAGAAACAGTAAGAAAGAGATAGCGTTAACGGAAAAGTCTGCTCCATGTGACAGCACTTTGACAAGTTAACTATGAATAATTACATGCACAATTTGAATAATGAGGCTCACAAAATTGAGCCTTGCTTGCAGGTATCAGAGGGCTGTCAGCTTGCAGTGAGCAGACACATTTAATCTATATTAAAGCATTTTAAGAGATTAACAGTTGTCATGAATACACGGAGCAGACATCCTCTCCAATCTCTCTCTGTTTCTCAGCTTGCGTTTCCTATGAAGATCTAGGAGTAAGAGAAGAGAAACACTTCTGTCTGGATCAGAATTCAACTCTGTGTGCCCTTCTGGGACCAAGCAATTCATTTTTCAAGAGTTATGCTGACTACTTCTTGTGTTGAGACCATGCAAAAAAATTAAGGCTAGATGTCAAGAAAACAAGTTTCTGTCAAGATAATGAGAAAAACGATTTATAAAAGTTGATACCACTTAAGAACACAACTTTCAATTTGTAGATATCTATCAAAAAATGCCAACAAAATTAAGCTGTTGTCTCAAGAGAACATCATGAGAAAATAAATTGTACAAGTCTAGGAAAATGTTGATCATGAGAAAGTATGTTAAGATCAAGAAAATTAAGGCGAGACTGAGAAAACTTGTCAACAAGATTAAGAAAATGAGGATGAGATTAAGACAGCTTAGGTTGAGATGACAAGAAAAGTTTAGATAAGCAAATATTACAAGAAAACAACTTTCACTTCACAAGAAAAACAAACTTGTTAACATCTATGAACATTGTTGAGATGATGACAAAACAATTTTTGAGGAAACTTTTGTAATGTTGAGATCATACATTAAATTACATTGAGATCTCACAGATGTTAAAGTTTGTTAAAGGATAAGTTCACTCCTGAATTAAAATATCCTGATAATTTACTTACCTCCATGTCATCGAAGATGTTCATGTCTTTCTTTCGTCAGTTGAAAAGATGTTAAGGTTTCTGAGGAAAACATTCCAGGATTTTTGTCCATATAATGGACTGGTCATTTTCTAAAACAAAATTAAAATTTATATACTTTTTAATCACAAATTCTCGCTTGTACTAGCTCTGCGTCGCACATCTATGACTTCACGCATTACGTAATTACATTGGAAAGGTCACGCATGGTCAGTTCTTTGTCTGTGTACATTGGTTCAAAAAGGTAGGCTAGGGAGAAGCACTCCATCTCATTTTCTCTTCATTGTTTTATTAATTTCCTTTATTTATTTTTTAGAAAATGACTGACCGTATTGCTAGATAAGACCCTTATTCTTTGGCTGAGATCGTTTAGAGCCCTTTAAAGCTGCACTGAAACTGCAATTTGGACCTTCAACCCATTAATCCCAATTGAAGTCCATTATATAGAGAAAAATCCTGAAATGCTTTCCTCAAAAACCTTAATTTCTTTTCGAATAAAGAAGGACATGAACATCTTGGATGTCATAGGAGTGAGTAAATTATTGTGAAATTTTAGTTCTGGAGTGAACTGATCCTTGAAGATCTTAAAAAAGGTCTTGAGATCACAAGAAAAGTTAAACTCTCATTAAAATAACTCAAATAGCTCACGAAACATCAAGATCTTGTGTAAACTTACAGTATGTTGAGACCACGAGGAACACAACTGAGCACTATTACTTACTGATTCGTTAATCAGAATTTCTTGTTAGTTATTAGTAGTTACTAGACTGTTACTAGTGCATTAGTCATTTGTTCCTGTGTAGTTATTCATTAATGATGGAACCATATTCTAAAGTGTTACTAGGTTGAGATCATGAAATCAAGACCTTGACACAATTTATGTTGAGACCTTGAGAAGAAAATGTTGAAGTCACAAGACCTTTCCAACATGATTATGTAATGCGCAAAGTCAAGCTAGTGCAAGACTAGCAAAAAGTATGTACATGTAATGTTTTTTCAGAAAATGACAGATTGTTTAGCTAGATAAGACCATTATTCCTTGGCTGAGATCTTATAGAACCTCCTTGAATCTGCAAATTGTACCTTCAACCTGGTGATCCCCATTGAAAACCTTAATTTCTTTTTGACTAAACAAAGAAAGACATGAACATCTTGAATGTCATAGGGGTGAGTAAATAATTGTGAAATTTTAATTCTGGAGTGAACTAACCCTTGAAGATCTTAAAAAAGGTCTTGAGATCACAAGAAAAGTTAAACTCTCACAAAAGTAACTCAAAGAACTCACAAAACATCAAGATCTTGAGGAAACTTAAAGTATGTTGAGACCATGAGAACACAACTTATGATGAGATTCAGAAAATATGAAGGTTGAGAGCATAAAATCCAGACCTTGACACAACTTATGTTGAGATCTTGAGAAGAAAATGTTGAAGTCACAAGACCTTTCCAACGTGATTACGAGCAAAAAGTATGTAAATTAATTTTTTTTTAGAGAATGACCAATTGATTCATTACATAAGACCCTTATTCCTTGGCTGAGATCGTGTAGAGCCCTTTGAAGCCTGAATTTGACCTTCAACCTGTTGATCCCCATTGAAGTCCACTATACAGAGAAAAATCCTGGAATGTTTTCCTCAAAAACTTTCGACTGAACAAAGAAAGACATGAACATCTTGGATGACATGGGAGTAAATTATCAGGAAATTGTAATAATTCTGGAGTAAACTAATCCTTTAAGATCCTTAAGAAGTTAAAATCTCATGAAAATATCATTACAACTAAATGTCAAGATCTTAAGTAAACTTACAGCATGTTGAGACCACAATTTATGTTGAGATCATGAGACAAGAAATGAAGATGAAGAAATCAAGACCTTGACACAACTTTTGTTATGTTGAGAATCAAGTCATGATCACAACAATACTAATGCATGGCATCTCAAGGGCTTCTTTAGGATTTTAATTATCAGCTTTATTTGTTTGAGTTTCAAATAGTTTCTTATAAATAAACATATCAGAGGCTGTCAGAGTATTACGTTCTTTTAGAGGAACATTTTTCTGTCTGTCTGTGTGTGTGTGTGTGTGTGTGTGTGTGTGTGTGTGTGTGTGTGTGAGTCCCATGAGGCATTATGAGCACTGATGGATCCACAGTTTGATATTCAGCTTTGCATTTCTGAAAGGCTTTACGTTTCTGAAATATGCTGTGAGATTTTCCTCTCTACACCTTGTTTATCCATTCATCCTTCCCACCTTCACCTTAATCATCATCTTCCCGTAGAGATGTTTCCATCAGCACAGACCTTGGGGAATAATCTGAGTGTTGAGAAGAGAAAGAAATGGAGAAAGAGAGGAGAAAGATGAGAAAGATTTTGTCATCTGCATGTTCTCTCTCAGATGGAGCAAAGGGACGGGGGTCAAGCGCATGGAGAGAGAGAGCCGTCTCCATAGCAACAGAGTAAACAGCCTGAGATTTGTGATGCCGCAGCTCTCTGTGGTACACTAAACCTATGATAGAGAGCCGGAGAGAGACGAAAGGTGGATGAGGGATGTGAATGAAAAGGTAATAAAGAGCAGAAACACAGTAGGTCAGATGTACTGAGTAATTGTGTCTCCTGTCTGACCTCAAGCTCCATCCTTTAAAACCTGTCAGCCAATCAGACACCAGGGACTGGCCTCTGGTTACCGTGGGAGACTGAAGAAGAGGAAAATGATTTGGATTTGAGATTTTCTCAATTACTTCTTTTGCCCTTGGGGTTATATATTGTTTCCCTGGCTCAAGAAGGTCCGTGTGTGTGTGTTGCAGTACGAGTTGATGTGCGGCAATTGTATTCGGTGATCGTGATAGACCTGGCTGTGAACTTACTCCCACACGAAGCTACCCATCACACAAACACAGGCTAAGATTGAGGCTAAAAGGCTAAAAACTTATTTTTCTCTTCCTCACTAAAAGTTGTTTTTCGACATCGCCAAAGCAAGTCTTTCATCTAGTGTAATTTGAAAGCTATGTAAAATGTGTTTGTGTGTCTGTCTGTAAGAGCGGAGACAGATATGAAGGCTGAATTATCTACATTATCGCCCAATACGGTTCTAATCCTTCAAACATTTTTGTGCAGTTTTCGGAAAATGTTTATCAAGGGAAACAACAACTGGAAAAACACGAACGCTTTCAGAGAATCACAGATATGTGCGCTTATCCAAGGATTTTCAGGAAAGCTTATCGACCAACAAAACCAATATTTCCTAAAGAGAATTTGAGTCAGTGTTGCAAAGTCTGCGGTTTTTCGTTGGAATTAGGCTACTTTAACACTGTTGCTGCAGGCTGTTTTTTATGTCCGCGGGTTGAAGCAACCCCAATAATGTTATATTTATCCCCTGGAATGTTAATTTTACCAGGGGAACCCCCCTCGAAACACAATTGGGCTACTTTTGGGCTAGTTTTGAGTAGCAATTGGCTGGGTTTTATTGTGAAAACCTGGCAACCCTGATTTGAGTAGCGCTTAGATTTAAAGATAGAAATCACTGCCGTGATGTTCAGTATGTTGGTTGTTGCTACATGGTTGCTAAGGTATGTCATCTAGTTTCTAGAAGGTCTGGCTGGTTGATACTTGCTTACACTCTTAAAAATAAAGGTGCTTCACGATGCCATAGAAGAACCTTTTTGAAGAACCTTTTTTGTCAAAACGGTTCCATAAAGAAACTTTAACATTTGAAGAACCTTTCTGTTTCGCCAAAGATTCTTTGTGGTGAAAGAAGGTTCTTCAGATTATAAAAAGGTAAGAAAGAGATGGTCCTTTAAAGGACTTTGACTAAATGGTTCTTTGTGGAACCAGAAATGGTTCTTCTATGGCATCGCTGTGAAGAAACTTTTAAAGCACCTTTATTTTTAAGAGTGTAGGTGATTGCTAAGGTGTTCTGGTTTATGCACTGGTTTACCTAGGGCATTTTGGGTGGTGGTTGCTTATTGGCCAAGTTAAAAAGAATCTAAACTCTAACGCTAAAAAATTCTGGCCCTTATATCCACCCTATATCTTGATGGATATTTCCCATTGGCCTGGACACTAATATCATTATGGTTTTTGGTTTAAATGGTTCTTTAGGGATTTTAACAACTTTTTATTATCCACTTTTTCAGTCAGAGCGTGGGCTTTTTGAGTCCTCTACAGGAGAGAGCGGTTCTCAGCGCCGCCGACTTGGTGCACTTCTTCAGCAAAATAAAGGTTTGGATACATTTTATTTCATTTATAAAGTCTTTACTGCACTGTGAATGTAAATATTTTACGCAACAAGGATGAGATGTCATTCAGCTGATGGAAATGCCTTTTATCCTGCATTACATAAATTGATGTTTTAGTCATAATACTGAATTTAATTTAATATGATGTTAAAATATGTTATCTAATCTCAGTACTATTTATTTGTGGGCAGGTTATGAAGTCAGTCATGGCATTTTTCAGCTATGAGGGAAATGTAAGACGATGGTCTGAGGTTATAACTCCCCCTGTGAACAGCAACTCATTACCAGCTTAGATTTTGCTGACACACCGGCATGAGAATTAGCACTATTTCAGTAAAAAGTGATTACATAGAATGAGTGAAAAAACTTAAAATTAAAATGCTACTTTTAAAGGTTCCATTTTTTATTTCTAAAATGCTTGTTAAACAAGTTTACATGTATATAATATTGTAAACTATGCTGTATTCACCCAAATAAATTCAGTTTGTCTTATTTTTGTCCATGGCTGTTCATGCTTAGTAATAAATGTTCATATTTTGATTATTGCTTTTGCCACTATAATTCTGTGTGTGATTTTTAATTTCCAGCCCATTTTAAGCCAGCAACATAATATTTTTTTAACATTAGTTGGCTTAAAACAACCCAGCATGTTGGGTAAAAAACATTTAACCCAACCAGCTAGGTCAAAATAACCCAGCATGTATTCTGTCTAATATTTACACAGTGCTGATTGCCAAATAACCCAAGTTGGGTGGTTTTTAACCCAGCATTTTTTAGAGTGTAGCCTCAACAAACAAAAGTTGCTGTTTGTGTTGAGTTATAGTGCTGGACAATTTTGTAGTATGTGCTAAAATGTAATAGGCCAAATTCCTCACCAGTGTCGCCATGTCTGTGGTTTTCCCGTGGAATTGGGCTAATTTAACACTGTTTCCGTGGGTTGTTTTTCATGTCCGAGGGTTAAAGCGATACTGTGATATTTAGCCCCTGGAATGCAAATTTTACCAAAAATGTGTATTTTAAAATCTCCCCAACTGAGGGACTCATATGCAATTAGATGGTTCAAATGCTCACTGATGCTTCACAAGGAAACACAATGAATTAAGAGCCGGGGGTGTAAACTTTTGAATGAAATGATATGTACATTTTTCTTATTTTGCCTAAATAAATGTTTTTTTTTTTTTGTTTTTTTTTTTCCATTTAGCACTGCCCTTCAGAAGCTACTGACATGTTCCCAAGAAGGCAAAATAAGTTAAATTTACCCTGATCTTTAAATTCAAAAAGTTTTCACCCCCCACTCTTAATGCATCGTTTTTCATCCTGAAGCATCAGTGAGCGTTTAAACCTTCTGTAATAGTTGCATATGATTTCCTCAGTTGTCCTCAGTGTGAAAAGATGGATCTCAAAATCATACAGCCATTGTTGGAAAGTATAAATAAAAATACAGCTGTGGATCATTCAGGTAACAACACAGTATTAAGAATCAAGCATATGTAAACTTTTGATCAGGGTCATTTTTAAAAACTAATAAAATTTTTTATTGTGGTCTATATGTAACACGCACAAACACAATTTGGTTATTGCATGAACCAATCACACATATTGTAATGGAGGCATTTCCTCCTTTCACGTGACTTTCCCCCAGTCACTCTCAATTACCCCCCTTTAGGGGGTTTGTCAAAACTCAATGGGCTCAGGGGAGGCCAAAGAGATGCGGACTCCTGCTGTAATTTTACCTGCTTGTGTCGCTGTTGGATACTAGCAGGTAAAGTTACAGCATTGTTATATTTTTGTACTACTTTTTTTCTCATCCAATTTTTTGAGGACACACTGCCTCCCTTGCCTCCTTGGAGGAAACGCTGCTAGTAAGAACCTAAGAATGCTTACATGATTATAGTATAGAATGAGATATTAAAGAGGTTATTACCCTGGAAATCACATTTAAAATGCAGTAGTTTGGATCCTGAAAACACCAAACTCAAATAAACCTCCATTTTTGGTTTCAATATGTGGATCTATGAAGAACATTTTGCTTTTCTGGGGAAGGCTGTTTTCGGACGAGCCTCACAGGACACAGAACGCTCAAATTAGCTTCAGCACGGCTTGCTCCAGTGGTTCAGCCCATCTCTGCAGCCATTACAGAAGCAGTGTAATTAGTATATGCTAATGCACTGCCGATTAGCTCCCGTCAGCTCCCAGTGTCCCGTTCTACAGATGAGAGCGGCAGAGCATCTGAACCCGAGGGCTCGGGGTACTGATGTAACCCACTGCCCCTCACTCATTATGCCAGGCTCAGGAAGTGATCGCTGCCGCTTGGCCTCGCCTGTCATTACTCCCTTCATTTTCCTTACGAATATTTTGTTTAGAAGAGCAGGGAGGACGTGCTGATCCCAGCTGTTTTAATGAGATGGGAGCACTGTTGTGAATGACAATGAGCCGAAACGACACAGAAAAAACACTGAGGAAGTGATGCCTTCGCTATTTTTGGCAACCCTAGAAGCCTCAAGAAATATTCCCGCATGGTAGATAAAACAATATGGTATGTTATGTCCATATCTTTTGATTTATTGATGACACACAGTTGGACCTGAAAGTTTGATAGTTATTGGAAAGTTATTGCATCATGTGCCAAACACATGTGGCAAGTTCTTAGAAATACAGTCTTTGTATTGAGATTTCATATGGTTTTGAAAAACTTATAGTATATTTTACATTTGAATCATAGTAAATTATAAAATGTTTTTTTAATGTTGTTTTCAAAATGTTTTAAAATATTTTCAAAAGTAAGAAGTATATATTCTATATTTATATATTACAAGGTTTGGGGAGTTTATACAACCTGAAATAACCTTGCCTTGTCATTAAAAGGTAAAATTCTCTGATATTTGACATTTTTACTTTCCTTATTACCTGAATAAATGTGAATGTATACATTTTAAGCATTTTCAACTAAAAAATTAAAACAAAATTGACCTTGACACATAGTCATGATGGTCTGCAAGGATCCTATGAGATCAGACAAAAGTTTTGTTCGAATATTTTTTTTAACAATTAAAAAAAAAAAAAATTCTGTGAAAGCCCATTTCCGCCACTGAAAAAAAAAGGTAATTGCGACTTTATCGCTTATTTTAATAAGTTTTGCAATTCTGACTTTTTTCTCAGAACTGTGAGATATAAACTCGCAATTGTTAGTTATAAAGTCAGAATTGCAAGATACATCTCGAAATTGTGACTTTTTCTCAAAATTGCGACTTAAGACAGAACTGTTAGATAAACTGTGAAAAAAAGTATTTCCCCCCCTCAAGACTGGACTCGCAATTACACCTTTATATCTCACAATTATGATAGAAAGAATTGCGGAATTCAGAATTGCAAAATACAAACTCGCATTTGTTAAAAATATATATTTTTTCTTATTATTTTTCTTATTTCTCACAATTGTGAGTTTATGTCACGCAATTCTGATTTTATATCTCGCAATTCTGACTTTATAACTAGCAACAGTGAGTTTATATCATAATTCTAATTTTATATCACGCAATTCTCAGGAAAAAAGTTCAAATTGAGAATTTATATCATAATTGTGAGAATTGCAAGATACAAATTTACATTTGTGAGAAAAAAAAATTATTTTATTATTCTTTTCTTTTATGTGACAGAAAAAGTCAATTCTAACTTTATAACTCAGTTTCAAGTTTATATCACGCAATTCTGATTTTATATCTCGCAATTCTGACTTTATTTAAATCTCATAATTATGAAAAAAGTCAGAATTGTGATTGTGAATAATTAAATTTTGTAAAAAGAAAAAAGTCAGAATTTAGAGTTTTGTATCTCATAATTATGAGAAAATCAGAATTGTGATTGTGTATAACACAATTCTGTAAAAAAAAATATATATATTCAGTGGTGGAAAAAGGCTTCCATACATTTCTCATTATGATATGAAAAAAGTTGTATCACTGACATTTTGTTTTTTATATTTAATTTTACAGTCCTTCAGGTAGTCACTATATGCATGTGTGAATAAAGCAAGAACTTCACTGCCGACCCAGCATTCCCATAGAAAATTTCACACACACATAAACACACACATTATTAATGCCTTAGCTTTCCACTCACCCACAAACACCTGAAGAACAGAGTCGCGTGGAAGCACGCTAGTGCATTTAATTAAGACAAGAGCCTCTTGCCATGCAGATTAATTCCATCACAGCAGAATTGTCTTCTTAAAAGCCGTTGTTAAGTCGCTGCTAGTTTCTGACTTTAAATGAATTTCCATGCACAGCACTAAAGCGGCTTTTTCAGGTCTGGCTGTTTGATCGAATACTGCACAATGGCTTTGATGAAAAGGGTGAAAAGGTCAAAGCTAAGTGTTTGTTATTGGATCCGTTGTGCTCATTCATTTTGGTTTAGCCCCAGTGACCGCAGCTATCGGTTAGCAGATGTTTTCTCATCCAAAGCAGCTTACAGTACACTTTCTACAGGACGGTCTCCCTGGACTTACACCTCAGGTTAAACGCCCTGCTCACGGGTATAATGATGATACAAGATCTCAGTCTATTGATCATGTTTTCACCTTTGAAGTCAACATGGCATCAAAATTGACCTTATTGACTTTCCTAATACACATTTCTCAAGCAAGAAAAAAACTGACTTGCAATCATTCATCAAAAAAAGAAGATAGGCCACATTTTTCAACATCCAGCAAGTTCCCAGTGAATAAATCAAGCCATTCCCTATTTTATATATATACTCAGATACTGTATGTGTCACATATTGGACGTAAAATGGGTTGCAAATGCCATTTCATGTTGACTGTAAATGTAAATCCTTTGCATTTGTGGAGGAGATGCTTGTGACCTTTAGAAACCTTCAGAAAAGCGGTGACAGAAAACAATTGAGAACTGAATCACATTGCATCAGACTGAAAAACTCCATTATTTTTCCCATAGAGCTCCTGTTCTGCTGGAGATGAAGCGGATGAAGGCTGCAGTTAGTGGGGGAATTCCCTGTCTCTCCTGCCACCTGTCTCTCTCTCAGAGAATAAAACATAAGTATGGCAACATATACATAGATTATATAACTCTCTCTCTCTCAGCTGAGTTCTCCGTTGATCACTCCCTCGCTCTCTCACTCTCATCTCCTCTCTCGTCGCTTGTTCTCACCTGCATCCCACTGTTTTAATTATTCTGTAGGAGGGCTACTTGACTGCGGAGAGACTTTCCTGTGCTGCATGGCAGCTTGAAAACACGTTTGTAGTGCAAATTTCACTCGGTACCTTCTCTTAAATAATTGTTGTGAATCGATGAATCATTCGTAATTGAAGATGCCTCATTGTTAAAATCTCCTGCCGAATCACCAGCAGTAGTTCTGCTCTGGATGATGCTTCCCAGTATGGAATGCTGATGAGATTGTGTCCATGGACAAAATGAACAGAATTGGCATGACCAAACCTGGACCAGCATGGAAATTCAGGCTGGACTTTGTATGCATTTCTACTCATTTGAAACTTTTAATTATCCAGCTTTTTCTTTAACCCGGAAGAAAGCCTATGGGTGAAACTTTCGATTTATTAGCCGCTGTAGGGAAACAATGAGAAGAATAACAACGTGCAGTACATAATGAAACTGTGTTCATAATTAAGAAAATACATTAAAATAATTTGGTAAGACACACCGATTTGCAATATCAAGCAGCAAAACAAGCTAAAAATAGCTGGACACGGATGAGACCGGAAGCCAAACCCATAAAATTTATAAATGGCCACGCCTGTTCTTATATGAAGAAAAAGGTGGATAGAAAAGATTCCTGATTATACAATAATCACTGAACAGCACTAGACAACAAACATACCTTATTTTGATGTCTTTTTGCATGTCAGTTGTGTTCTTAACCTGATTAAGCCGAGTTCCTGTATTGGTGTAAGATCGTAAACAGCTTAATAATCACCCAATTGACACAGCAAGATTTTTTGACCATGACACCAAATTCCTCTGGCATAAAAACACCTTACCCTGCATTCTCTTGGCTTATTTAAGTGCAAATGTCTGACTATGTAACAGAAAAGCATTCTTATTGTGGATTTAAAAGGATCCAGCAAGGTTGAACTTTTCGCTGTAGGGAGGAGGACTCGTTCTTGACCCATCGTGTACAGATAAAGGTAAAATACTGCATTCGTAAAAGCATGAAAAGAGATAGTTAATGCTTTATTTGACATCCCAACTAAACAAATGGAATACTCAGAGTCGGAAACATGAATGATTATCCTTTGACATCCTTATCCGGGAAATAACCAACATGATCTCATGATAATTCGTATGCATTTTACAACCTGATCTCATGACAAAAACGTACCTGTGGGAACTTTTTCACAAGGTGCGAAATACATACCGCCATGTACTTTTCGCGACATATTCGATGTGAAATGTCCACTGAGTGGCGCTAAAAGAGTGTACAGTTTTTTCCCGGAACAGATGAGCGTATATATTGTATGTTTTATGTAACGTTGGTTAGTTTCACTGCAGTTCTGACTGAGTGTCTGTTGAGTGGTGCTATAACTCTAATGCTCCGTCATGTTTTAAAATATGTACCATCTGCAGTACACCTAAACCTACCAGATAGTATGAACAAAGGCGAATGTGACATAATAATGCATTCGCAAGATTGCCGTTTTAGCTTGTTTTTAATCTCTCATCTTTCAGCTTTTTCATCGTGAGTCATGTTTTTCACGGGATTCTTACCCATGGATTCCACATCCTAAGTCCAAATCCATGCCGGGTGAGCTACTGAGTGCTCACTGTTCTCGCATAGTGTTAATTTATGTTGAAAACTTCAGTGATATGTACTTATTGATGCATTTCGCATCTTGCGAAAAAGAACCCACAGGTACGTTTTCGTCATGAGATCAGGTAGGTATTTTATGTAATGTGGTTCAACAAAACTTACCTTTACTTACGTTTAGTTACTTAAACGTACAATACTGGCGTATTAACAGCATCTTAATGCACAACACTGATGTATTTTCAGCATTTGAACATGTAATTCTTCATGCTGTGACTTACAATAAAACCACCCTGCTGAAAAAAACAGCATATGCTGGTTAGGTAAGTTTTGGTGCTGGGATGCTGGTTTTAGCTGGTTTATGCTGGTCCTTTGCTGGTTTACGCTGGTCTTTTGCTGGTTAATGCTGGTCCTTTGCTGGTTTATGCTGGTCATGTTGCTGGTCAAGGACCAGCATAAACCAGCAAAGTGTCACATGTACAGGAAACAAGGAGCCAGGGAACCACACGAGGAACCGGGGTACAAAACAAAACACTAATTTATTAATAAAAAGGCAAAACAAAGACAAAGGGTAAACAAACACGACGCAATTTTGCAAACAAAAACCGAGGAGCAGGATAAACACATAGAGACGTTATCAATGGACAATTGAAGTGAGAGACAGAAGACTATAAATACACTTAGACAGGGAAGTGGCTACAAACGAGCAGACAAGGGGGAAATACAAATATGGGCATAACTAAACCAATATAGACAAAACCAGAAGGGGGAAACAAGGACTAAACCAAATGCATGGGAAACATAGGGGGAAAAACACAAGGAAAACAGGACAGACAAGACTCAAATCCTGACACAAAGGATCAGCATAAACCAGCAAAGGAACAGCATAAACCAGCAAAGGACCAGCATAAACCAGCAAAGGACCAGTATAAACCAGCTAAAACCAGCATTCCAGCACCAAAACATACCTAACCAGCATATGCTGGTTTTTTCAGCAGGGCAAAAACTGCAACATAATTACAAAAGGAATCTATTTTATTTGTGCGCTGTAACCCAATTGGTCAGAATCCATACTAATGTCTTGAACAGAATCAAATCTCAATCTCAATATATCTCAATCCTGAGCAGCGACCTTAAGCATAATCTGCGCTGAGGCACTCGTTACAAATTCAAAAGTTGCCGTTGCCAGCAATTAACAACTTAAATCCTTCTCTGCACCTCATACAATACTGTATTTCACCAGAGAAAACTGTGGCTAAAACACATCATTGTTTTGATTACTTGTAGTACTGCTTTAACCCAATTGGTCAGAATCCATACTAATGTCTTGAACAGAATCAAATCTCAATCTCAATATATCTCAATCCTGAGCAGCGACCTTAAGCATAATCTGCGCTGAGGCACTCGTTACAAATTCAAAAGTTGCCGTTGCCAGCAATTAACAACTTAAATCCTTCTCTGCACCTCATACAATACTGTATTTCACCAGAGAGGACTGTGGCTAAAACACATCATTGTTTTGATTACTTGTAGTACTGCTTTTGACATTTTTGCAATAAATAAATTATTGTGATTGCACTTATCTGTCTTTTATGTTTTTCTTTATACTGTACAGAAATAGTTATGGTTAGGTTTAGAGGAGTTAAACGACTATAAACTGCTATAAAAATATCTTTTTAATGCTATATTGTTACTAAAATGGTCATTTTGGTCAATTACGTTAATTGAATATAAAATTAATAGGTTAAAATATAAAATTGGTAGGTTAAGGGGTCTAAAAATCAAAATCACTTATCGATAAAATTATACAAAAAAAGGTACTGATACAAATATCTTAATGATATAAATATTCATCAATATTTTATGTTTTTAGCTAAAAACATAGCAATTTTTAAGTTTTAAATGTTAAAATACGTCCAAATTGTACGTTTCATGTTTTCAATAAGAACATACAAAAACGTACGTTTGCGTTTCTAAACATTACGTACTAATACCTACATATGAACAATGACACCAGGCTGAAATAACCTGTTTTTCTCTCTTGTAAACATGGTTTTCTTGTGTTATCAGGTTATTTGTTTGCATGTAAAACAATAAAATGCCTTAGTTCAATTTTTAGTTATCAGCGTATTGGTGTGCATGTAAATGTGTTATAATTAACTGTTAAATTGTTAGTCTTATTAGACTTTGGCGGTATCAGCCCCTCTCAGTTTTGATATTGTTTACCTATGTTGTTTTCCCGCGGTTGTGGTTTAGCATGCTAGGCTCTGAATAAATGAATCAAATCGCTGCTAAGAGCAGCCATTTGCCATCCTCTCCTGCTAACAGGATTCAATTATTGTTTCCCTGCAAAATGATTAGATTCTGTTGTCTGCTTGTGAACTTGCAGTGGAAAGAAAATGTGAATGTAAATTTGTGTGTGTGTGGGGAAACAATTCAGTTAGATTGTTCTAGTGTGTTGTTTTGGAAGCTGCTTTAAAACTGTAGCTTTCCAAAGCACAAACTACTCATAATTTAAAGTGGTTAAAGTACAATCAACTACTTACCTTCACTGCAAGATAATAAGAAAAAGTAGTTTACAAC
>NC_133364.1:20817686-20917643 GCF_049309525.1 Garra rufa
ATATATTTCACATTTTATTTGCTGCCTTATGTTAAAATGCTTTAAATTACTTATTTTACCACATCAATCTACACTCTATACACCATAATGGCAAAGCAAAAACAGGGTTTTAACATCTTTGCAAATTTATTACGAATAAAAAAACTTTAATAATTTTATTGCAAAAGTATTCATACCCCTTTATTTTTTCACGTTTTATTTACTGCCTTATATTAAAATGCTTTAAATTATCTATTTTACCACATCAATCTACGCTCCATCACCATAATGGCAAAGCAAAAACAGGGTTTTAACATCTTTGCAAATTTACTACGAATAAAAAACTTTAATGATTTCATTGCAAAAGTATTCACACCCCTTTATTTTTTTTTTCACGTTTTATTTGCTGCCTTATAATAAAATGCTTTAAATTACTTATTTTACCACATCAATCTACACTCCATACACCATAATGGCAAAGCAAAAACAGGTTTGTGAATTTATTATGAATAAAAAACTTTAATGATTTCATTGCATAAGTATTCATACCCTTATCTGGGACAGTTTGAATTTAGCTCATGAGCATTCTTATTTGCTTGTAGATGTTGATACACTTTGAGTGAAGTTAATCTGTGGTAAATTTAATTGAATGGGTATAATTTGGAAAGGCACACACGTCTTAATACAAGGTCCAACAGCTCAAAATGCATATCAGAGGAAAAACCAAAAAACTGCATGTAGAGCTCAGAAACAGGATTGCATCAAGCCACATAACCAGGACTCTCAGACTTACTGTACATCTACAAGTTTACAATGTTTTTGCTCACTTATTGAGATATTATAATACCTGCTACTAGGTTTGACACCATACCTGGCACGACTCAGCTGCACAGCTGTAATAACAAACAGCAAGCAACATGTTTTTTTTTTTTCAAAACAGCAAACAGCAAATCAGCTGAGCTGTAGTAAATCATTTTAAACAGCATATGAGCAGCGGTATGCCTGCCGTCATGCTGTAAACCCTGTTTGGCGCCTGATTGCTTTTGTACTTGTTTCTTGTTTTCAAAGCCATAGCTGCACATACGTCAGTGAATATTCAGGAAACGTTTTAATGCCTCTGAGCCGTGTAAACCCTCAAGGCCTGTGATGAAAAAAAGAAACGACAGGAGCGTTTGGAACGTCATGAAAGAGAGAGAGAGAGAGAGAGAGAGAGAGAGAGAGAGAGAAACAATTCTGTTCTTTGGGAATGTGCTTGGCACTTCAACCGAACTACTGCCTCGTGTGATGCCTGCCGAGAAACGATGCCTGGGGAAAGAGACGCTGCCAAATCTTTAGTGTTTTCCATATAAATAAAAATGACTCAGAAAGGAGGAAAATTTGGTGGAATGCCATGCTATACATGAGCTTGCACCATCAACCATAAGACAAAAATTAAATATTTGATTATGATTAGGATCAGGGAATGGTGAGGCAGCACTCTTCGCTACGAGGGTGGCTGGCTTATTTCACAAACAGAGCATCAGGTGACTGAATGAAGAGAAAATGTGTTTGTTTGGTATTTCACAAGATATTAGCATACTAACTGCAGAGCTGCCAGTGGGGAGAGTACCCAGACATCTCTGCTGCTGAATAATGAATATTTTGTTGTATGTGTAGTTTATTTGTATGCATATCTCAGGATGTATTCCTCTCCAGCAGCTTCAATCCCTAGTCAAACCCCATCTCAATTAGCATCTTTCTTCAAGTTTGCTTTTACGCTATAGCAAATATCATCTGCTAGGTTCCTGTTTGTTTAGAAATGCTTCCTGGGATCCTTTTTTCATTTTATGGTCTCTCCTCTTGTCTATTTTCATTTGGAGTTGCTGTAGCCTAGTGGTTGACTAGAATGCTGGGATTTGCTGGTTAAAGCTGGTTTGTTGTCTTTGGAGATAGCTTTTGGATTTCTTTATAATAAGGCTTATAA
Source organism: Garra rufa (assembly GCF_049309525.1). Lineage (NCBI taxonomy): Eukaryota > Metazoa > Chordata > Actinopteri > Cypriniformes > Cyprinidae > Garra > Garra rufa. The sequence goes on from NC_133364.1 coordinate 20,819,629, forward strand.
AAATATATTTTTGGTTAAATTATCCTAATGTATGCTTCCAGTCAAAAGTTTTTGAACAGTAAGATTTTGTTCAGTAAAACAGTACAATTTTGAAATATTTTTACTATTAATATAACTGTGTTACTGTGTTCTACTTGAACAGATGGAATTTATTCTGTGATCAAAGTACATTTTTAGCATCATTACTCCAGTCTTTAGTGTCACACGATCTTTCAGAAATCATTCTAATATGCTGATTTGCTGCTCAAAAAACATTTATTATTATTATTATTATTATTATTATTATTATTATTATTATTATTATTATTATCAATATTTAAACAGTTGAGTACATTTTTCGGGATTCTTTAATAAATAGAAAGATCCAAAGATCAGCATTTATCTGAAATAAAAAGCTTTTGTAACATTATACACTATACCATTCAAAAGCTTGGAGTCAGTATTTATTGATTTTTTTTTTAAAGAAATTATAGAAATTAATTCTTTTATTTAGCAAGGATGCTTTAAATTGATCAAAAGTGATGATATAGACATTTATAATGTTACAAAACATTTCTATTTCAAATAAATGCTGTTCTTCTCAACTTTCCATTCATCAGAGAAACCTGAAAAATTCTACTCAGCTATTTTTAACATAATACTGTTGATGTTTTTGAGCAGCAAATCAGAATATTAGCATGATTTGATGTGACTGCAGTAATGATGCTAAAAATCAGCTTTGAAATCACACAAATAAATTACATTTAAAAAAATATTTGAATAGAAAACATTTATTTCAAATAGTAAAAAATATTTCAAAATTTTGATGTACTTTGGGTCAAATAAGACTTCTTAATAAAAAACCATTAAAAGTCTGTTCAAAAACTTTTGATTGGTAGTGGATCTTACTGGCTAGCGTGGCTGATCTTTTCATCAGTTGTAGATCTGGACAAACAGCAAGGTTCTGTGCTTGAAACCTGCAAGAAATTATTAGTCCTTGCTTCCTTTTAGCAAGGTTGCTCCAGAGAAATTGTTCTTTTAAGTAGCTTTGTAATCAGTACTTATTATTTCTGTGACCTTCAACAACAGTGGTCATACATTATCGCCGCCCATTGCTTTGTTTCTGTCACCTGAGAGGTGACAGCCTGATTAATGGATGGTGTTTTCGTTCTCTTAAATTACCCTGTGTGATGTCTACTTAAGCCTTTGATTTCCGTGCTTTTACTTAAAAACCAGCTGCGAACACATGTTTGGCATTTGGGAGCATTGATTTCAAACACATCAAGTTGTAATTAATTGTTGCATCGATTGAGTGGACTCCAGCTTTTCAGGAGCGAGATTGATCCAGGTCAATCACGGCGATGGGCGTTCGCGTGAGTCACATTTGAGCTGAAAGCCCCCGGTGGGTGTGTATTAAGGTAGAGCGTTCTACATTAGACTTCTCCAAATCCCTTTCATCTTCAAAATGTAGTCCCATTAAATCATATGCATACATGGGTGACTCGACCAAAGTAATCAACATGCAGCGATTGGCTTTCTCATCTGAGGCTCGCGCTGCACATCAAAGCCTTCAGGACTCACTACAATGAGCTTTTTGATCTCACCACTCAAATTTAGAGCCCTCATGTGTGAGTTCATGTGCCCTCATGTGTCCACGAGGTTACAACTCTTGTGCACAAGGACACACGTTTCACTAACACAGTCGTGCATATTTTTATGTCATCTCATTTAGAAAATCAATTAGTCAATGTGAAATCAAAATTGACCCTATTTATTTACACGTCGCTAGTCTTATTATGCACAATTAATCAGTGTGCATTAATACTAGGAAGAAAAATGTCTGTCTTAGTAGTCTTTCATCAAAACGTAATAAGCTCCGCCTCTCAAATGACTGTCTTTTCAGCTGCCAAATAGCAACAAATAGCAACAAAAAAGAGATCATGAACTAAGAAATCTAAAATCAAAATTCCCTCGTTCTTTTTACATACAGTATAACAGGTTGTTTTAATATAAAAAATATTGTGTACGTTTCAGAACTCAAAACTTCTGACAGGTTGTAGACTGTGCCACTTTATGATGTAATATTGTGGCTAAACACCATCACACATAGTGTAAAAACAAGAGAGGCAAACGCAGGTCTACGCAGAAACCAAAGAATAATGATAGCTCCAAAGACAACAAGTCACTGTGCAGTGCCAAGTTGTTGAAAACTACCTGATCTCATACTTTTTCGTCATACTACAACAGTTTCCAACAGAAATGAACACTAGAGGCAGTAAAACAGTAAGCACTTGTAATCTTTTTCATTCAAAGTTATGATTACAGCTTTATATGTTTTGCTTTTCGGACATAACAAGCTTGATCAGTAGCTCAGCCGGCACAGAATTGGGGTTAGGTTGTGGAATCCTTGGGTACGAATCCCGTGAAAAACATGACTCATGATGAAAGAGCTAAAGATGAGAAATTACTCAGTGGAAATTTCTCATTGAATGTCACGAAATGTACATGGCAGTACGTATTTCATGTCTTGCGAAAATACTTCACCTGTTCCTTCTGATCGCAATGTTAGGAAAGAGTGGATACATTTTTAATGAAGTTCCAGACCGCGTCAGTAAGAACTTGGTCTTTTGTTCACTTCATTTAACAGCGGATTCGTTTACAATCAAGGCACAATTTGACACGGGGTTTTCAGAAAGATTGGAACTAAAAGACAATGCTGTGCCAACTATACTGGATCTGACAGTAAAGTCGCACCACACAAGTGTGCAACCTGATGTCATGACGAAAACGTACCTGTAGGAACTTTTTCGCAAGACGCAAAATATGTACCGCTATTGTACGTTTCCTGACATATTCGATGTAAAATGTCCACTGAGGTGCTAAAAGAGTGTTTGCTTGTTTTCCCCAGAACAGATGAATGTACATATGGTACGTTTTATCATGTGACGTTAGTTTGTACGTGTCAATGCAGTTCTGACTTGAAATGTCCGTTGAGTGGCACTATAACTCATTTTAAGATAATGTAGCATCTGCACTACACCTAAACCTACCCGATAGTATGAACAAAAGCGAATGTTACGTAAAAACGCAATCGCAAACATGCCGTTATAGCTTGTTTTTCGATCACTCATGTTTTTGACGGGATTTGTACCCAAGGATTCTGCATCCTAAGTCCAATTCTGTGCCGACTGAGCTATCGAGCAAGCTTGTTACGTCCGGAAAGCAAAACATGGAGCTGTAATCATAACTGTGTACAAAAACGCGCTGTTTTACTGCCTCTAGTGTTAATTTCTGGAAACTGCGGTGAGATGTACTTATTGGTACATATTGTGTCTTGCTAAAACAATCCTTGTTTTTAATCTAAATCACAACAGCGTCCATCTGTGAAAAACTGCAAAACTATTAGTCAATTATAGCAGTGGGCGTTGACTTCAGAGTCAATCCGCCATGGCTATTCAAACAGACTTTTCCAACAAGAAGAGTCAAAACCAGACAGAAAATAGCCTATTACTTCTAAATTATTATGTTTTTTGATGTAAATATTGACAACATTATAAGTGGACCTCAGAGAACAGTACAAAATAAATACAAAGGCAGTTCATGACCCCTTTAAATATTATAGGCGTTATATTGAATTTAACCTTATTATTCATTTTGCAAGGTTATCCATTGAAAGATTCCTTTCTTTACTGCAGCTGAAATATAAAAAAATGGATTTAGCATCAGTGTCAGACCCTGGTTAATGTAAATAAAGGTTACAGCAATGATAGCACAGAAAGATTTGAATAAAAACCAAAGAGGCTCTTCAATCCGCTGCAAACTCATATTCAGTTTTGGCTCCATTCTACTATGGAACACCCACATCTCACAATCCAGTCAATTCCCGACAGATAAAATGAAATGGATTGCAAATGCAGTTTCGTGTTGACTTTTAACCCAGCACTATGAAAAAAAGGGTGAGTGAATACATCAAAGTTGTTTATTGAAGTTACATATTGAGGAAAGAGCTTGAAATAGATGAATCGCTGAAAGTGACATCTAGACTTATGAGAAATATCAAGACATATGAAGACCAATCAGCCAGGAAGGTGACAAATGAAACGCAACTGGAGCTTTTCGAAATGAAATAAGAACAGAATGACCATTACATACAGTTGAAGTCAAAAGTTTACGCACACCTTGCAGAATCTGCTAAATGTTAATTATTTTAATAAAATAAGAGGGATCATACAAAATGCATGTTATTTTTTTTAGCACTGACCTGAATAAGATATTTCACATAATGACGTTTACATATAGTCCACAAGAGAAAATAATAGTTACATTTATAAAAATGTCCCTGTTCAAAAGTTTAAATACACTTGGTCCTTAATACTGTGTAGTTACCTAATGAGTGTTTTTTGTTTAGTAATAGTTGTTCATTAGTCCCTTGTTTGTCCTGAAAAATCCTCAAGTTCTTTGGTTTTTTTTCAGAATTTTTGTTTATCTAAACCCTTTCCAACAATGTATGATTTTGAGATCCAACTGAGGGACTCATATGCAACTATTACAGAAGGTTCAAATGCTCACTGAAGCTTCAGAAAGTAAAATGATGCCAAGGAGTGAAAACTTTCTGAATTTAAAGATCAGGCCAAATTTAACTTATGTTGTCTTCTGAGAATCGTGTAACTATCTTCTGTAGCTTAAGAAGGGCAGAACTAAATGGAATATATATATATATATATATATATATATATATATATATATATATATATATATATCATTCAGGTAACAACACAGTATTAAGAATCAAGGTGTGTAAACTTTTGAATGGGGTCATTTCTATAATTCTATAATTATTATTTTCCCTTGTGGACTATATGTAAATGTCTTTTATGTGAAAAATCTTATTCAGATAAGTAAATACTAAATAAAAAACAACATGCATTTTGTATGATCCCTCTTATTTCGGTCAAATAATTAACATTTTGCAGATTCTGCAAGGTGTCTGTAAACTTTTGACTTCAACTGTATTTGTTGACTACATAAAGTAATCAATAGTATTTTTTTATCTGTTACAATATCTCTTTTTTAGTATTTTATTTTACATGTATTTATTAATTCATTAAGCATTTTAAAACCACTGAATGATGTGGGGGAAAATGGCAGTTGATAATAGGTGAAATAAGGCCTGCAATAGTAGTGATTTCTCACAAGAACCTCTCTGAATCCTTTCTGTGATTCCTTATATTTGCCTCACAGTGCATAAATATTATATTTAACAAAGGATCTGTGGAATAATCACAGTCTCTGTATTGTTTATACGGTCTCATCTCTAGTTCTATCACTTAAATCTTACAGCTTTGCCTAAAGATAATTGCGTAACTCGGTTTCTCCTCTATTCATTCTCTGCCTTTTTTCTCTTAATGATTCTTGACCAATGATCAATTATAACTTAAGCCATTGCTCAGCATTATAGGTACAATCAGGGCCAAGCAAGATGGTGAGCACATAGACAAGAGTAGCATTGATTTATTACATAACTGCCATTGTGACATTTCACAATATCACTGTGTTTATACCTCTGATTCTCTCCAAAGGGCACTCAGATCCATCACCACGGCAATACCGTGCTAAAGGAAGCGAACCTTTGCTACTTTGTTCTTTACCCATAATCCCTGGTATAGTAGCCCACGCAAAGTTTGGCATAACATCATAAGCAGTGTAAACTTTAAGTGAGAGAATGAAAACAATGTACCTGAAAACAGGAAATACTTGGCGTTCTGCGCTCTTCTGTTTTTAGTGCGTCATTCAGCTTTTAGAGTCCAGCTGGGTTCTGCTTCTTTCTCAAATGCTCATAATGCTGCAGCAGCTGTGTATTTATTTCACATACAAGCGAAGATTGTCAGATTTAAAAGGCAGGCGCAGATGTGAATCAACTGTTTGACTATCTTATCGACTGCAGAACTTCTTGATCTCAATACCTCTGCTGCCTAAGTCTCAGGAGAGAGCAAGCATAGAAGAAGACAAAAAAATCAAGTAAATACTGGAGTGTAATCGTTCAGTTACTGATATTTTGTAGCATCCCCTTGTGGGTCAGTCAATGGCTGCTTCTGTATTGATTTCAGACTGGCTAATGTTTGTATTTTATAGCTTGCTCTTATGGGAAAGTACCACCCGGGATTGACTGAATCGCGAATCGTTTTTTTGTATTTATAGTTCCTTCACCGATACAGAACATGGTAAAAATATGTATCTGGAAAACAACCATTATGGTAATAAAACGTTTAGCACAGGCAGACTTTTTTCTTTTTGTCAAAAACAGAGGGTTTTATGTTTCTTATAATACGCCTCGTATATTTATATTTGTTAGCCTTGGAAAACTAGACGCTCACCCTATGACTGGAGCTGAATTATGAGACCTGTGAGTTCACGACTTCAGCCCCATTTATTTTTCTGCCTGAGCTAACCCTCACAAGAGATGTCTGGGTTATATTTTACCCCCAAATCAAGGAAAAGATCAGATTTTTGCATTATAGTAGAACTCCTCTTGTTCAGTTACATGTATAACATTGTGTAATATATATAAACACAAACATACACTCTAAAAAATGCAGGGTAAAATAAGGACAAACTGAGCAATGGGTTAAAAGTTTAACTCACATTTCTGGGTAGATTTATTTAACTCAACTATTGTTTACAAATGACTACACTGTAAAAAAACTATTTGTTCAGTCAATTAAAAATAATTTGTTACCCAGCTGCCTTAAAGTTTTAAAATTAATTAACTTGAAATGTTCAGTTTTACTAAGTGACAACTTAGATATTTAAGTTGAATCAACTTAAAATTTGAAGGCAGCTGGGTAACAAACACCACTTTTAAGGTTAACAACCTTAATTTTTTGTTTAGTCAACTCGAATCTCTAAGTTATCAGTTAGTACAACTTAACATTTCAAGTTGACTAAACTTATTTGAGTTGACTGAACATAAAATTATAAGGCAGCAACTAATTAACTAATTATTTTAAGTTGTGTTTTTTGTTTTTTACAGTGTATGTGGCTGCTTAAAATGAATCCAAAATCAGACACATTATTACTAGAGGCTTCAAAAATAATCAAAACATTTGAAAACATTTATTAATGTGTCATTTAAACATGTTTATTATTTAATTATTATTTATTCAACTTAATAATGTTTAATACAGTAATTAAAAATGTTTATTTATTGAACATATTAATAAATGTTCATTTCCAAGCTATTTTGGGGGTTATTTTAGGCAGAAATGTAGTCATTTGTAAGCAACAGTTGAGTTAAATAAAACTACCCATTTTATACATTCAAAACAACACAATCGCTGGGTTTGTCCATGTTTCATGGGTTGTTTTTAACGCATTTTTTAGAAAGTGGAAAAAAATCTTAAATTAATAAATACATTTATTCAACAGGGACAGTAGACAGTAGGTTTTAATGTTACAGAATATTTCTGTACCACAAAATAGGCAGATGTACTGGTTTCCACCAAAATATTAAGCAGCACTGTTTTCAACATTGATTATAATAGGAAATATGTTTCTTAAACACCAAATCAGCATATTCGAATGATTTCTGAAGGATCTTGTAACAATGAAGACTGGAGTATTGATGATGAAAATTCAGGTTTGCCATCACAGAAATACATTTCATTTTAAAATATATTATAATAAGAAAAATGTCTTTGTGTAATGTAATAATATTTCACAATATATTTTCAAAACCAGCCATAAGGGTCTTTTTTTTTTTTTTGAGATTTGAGATTTATACACCATCATTGAAAAGCTAAATAAATAATTCCATTGATGTTTGTTATGGTTTGTTAGGATTGGACAATATTTGGCTGAGATACAACTATTTGAAAATCAGGAATCTGAGGGTAATATTGAGAAAATCGCCTTTAATGTTGTCCAAATAAAGTTCTAAGCGATGCATATTACTAATCAAAAATTAAGTTTTGATATATTTATGGTAGGAAATGTACAAAATATCTTAATGGAACATTATCTTTATGTAATATCCTAATGATTTTTGGCAAAAAAGAAAAATCTATATTTTTGACCCATACAATGTATTTTTGGCTATTGCTACAAACAAACCCCTGCTACTTTCTACTAAACTAGCTTTGTGGTCCAGGGTCACATATTATGGTTTCACTGTATTTGATTCATTTAATGCAGCCTTGATGAGCATAAAAGACTTGTTTTCAAAATAATCTTACCAAACTCAATATTTTTTCAAAAGTACGGTCTTGAAACAAAAAAAAAGACTCTTTATGCTACTTAGAATGGTTTTTGTTTTGATTTTAAAGTGAAGTACGATCAGATATTTCAACTTTTATCCCTCTATCTCTCCTCCATTATCTGTCCTTTATCCTCTGCATTCCTCCATCTTTCTCCAACTTTGACAAACACTAACTATAAAGCACATCAGCAGCAGGAGGGAGTGTGATGGCCATGTTGATGAAGGTCTTTTGGAAAGAGTTCAGGAGACACAGCCTCTGATTTACATGACAGGGGCTGTAAATGGCGCTCTAATTTGCATGCTGATGTATGTCCGGCAGCAGATATATGTCATCACTCTGCCAAGATCTTCAACCGGGTTTTAAAAAAGAAGATAAAAAAAGAATAAAAATAAAAAATGTGCCTTAAATATTGCACACAAAGTTACCGTACAAAAAAAAAAAGCAGCAACAACCTTGTTTTGAAGAAGTCTGAAACTCTGCAAAGCCAGACCCACTTCTTTCTCCTGTAGAGATGTGAACCGCCCACTAGACACCCAGAAATATCATTGTGTTGCTTAGCAGCTCTGTTGGCTCCCCAGGTCTCATTGAACCAACGGAGCAAACGTAATGGCTTAAAATTCTCACATTTATCTCAGGGCAGCCTGTCTGTTGTTCCGGTTTAAAGGGGGTTAGAGCTGATAGTGGATTGAGGACACAGCACTAATGCATTTGAGGAGGGAATACTGTGATGTTAGGGCCATAGACATGTTAAAACTAAAACTGACCCTTGAGTGTTTGAGATGTGCAAGCTCCATTAAGCTCTTAATGCTGCAGTCATTTCAGAAAATAACTTTAATCTCTGTCTTTCTCTCATCCTCCCTTCTTCTGTCTGTTCCTATACTTCCATCTCCTGGGTCCTCTTTTACTGTCACCTAGTTTTCTCTTCACGTCCAACATATTAAGTAAAAAAATGTGGAATTTGATTTGCGGTTCTGTTTATGGATTCTGGGGAGGACCTGGTCAGCGCTGACAGCCATGAGCCCAAATTACTCTTACATCCACTCTGACCAGGCCATGGGCAGAAATGTTGAATCTCATTACCGTGTGCCTCAGTCTGCTCTCGTGAGAGGACTCGAAATATGCTTCACCTAAAATTAAAGTTTGAGAATGAATGCAATGGTTTTTAAACGTGATTGAATATGACATGTCATTTATAAATGCCTTGTATGAAAGCTCCTGAACTGTCAGCATAGCTGAATTGTTCACAATAGCTCTCTTCCTAAGTCTAGCGAGACCCTTGCTGTCTACTGTCATTGTAGGCACCGAAATGAAAGGTAGGCATTCAAACTGAAGTGGAACCTTATATGCCAGTGATTCGGAATGCTCTGCACAGGCAAATGAACCACACAGGAGATTTATCTGACAACTGATTGCAAAAGGATAAAAACATTTTCTATATTTAATGAAATTAGTATATTAATATGAAACAATCTGGATATGGAGCTACATTGAGATTCGCATATCTCTGGGACTAAAACACATAGGGTCTTGAAAATAAAGATTCCAAAAGAAAATTTATTAAGAACCAAAATCTAAAATACTATTCAGATATCTTTAATACTTTTTGAGTTACAGGCATAAGTTCCAGAGATATTCCGATCTCAATATGGCTCCTCGAGTAAATTGTTAAATTGTACATAATTTTAGTGGTCGAAAACCAAATGTGGGTCACTTTGCATTTAACAGATACTTTTTTCTTTCAAAGAGAAAGGTTTGAAAAACAAATAATGTTGAAACTAGAAATATATCTAGTTTCCTTCTATCAAAACTACTGCATAGAACATACTTTTCTTATTGCCATCAGTATTCTTTCTCCAAAGTTTGCATGCCAGTAACTCAAGAAGTATTAAAGATATTTCAACACCCTTTTAGATTTTGAAACTTTACAAACTTTCCGTTTGGCATCTTCATTTGTAAGGCTGTATGTGGTTCAGTTCCAGAGATATTGTAATCTCAATATCACTCCAGGAGTAAATTGTTAAATTGTACACATTCTCAGTGGTCAAAAACTAAATGTAGGTCATTTTGCATTCAGCTGAGGAGTCTGAAGGGCAAATAATCTTAAAACTGGAAATGCATCTTGTTTCCCTCTATCAAAACAATTGCATAAAACATAACTTTGTGTGGGCCATAGATATTCTTTTCCCAAAGTTTGCATGCCTGAAAAAAGGTTCTAAAGTTATCTTAATGCCCTTTTAGATTTTGGGTCTTAACAAACTTTCCTTTTGGCATCTTCATTTGTAAGTTTTCATTTGTGGTTCAGTTCCAGAGATGTTGCAATCTGAGTATGGCTCCAGGAGTAAATTGTCAAATTGTACACATTTTCAGAGGTCAAAAATTAAATGTAGGTCACTCTGCATTCAGCTGATACTTTTTCCTTTCAAAAAGGAAGGTCTGAATAACAAATAATGTCCAAAACAACTGCATAAAACATCTTTCTGGCTGCCATAAATATTATTTTTCCAAAGTTTGCATGCTTGTAACTCAAGAAGTAAGTATTAAAGATATCTCACCACCCTTTTAGATTTTGAATCTTAACAAACTTTGCTTTTGTCGTATTCATTTGTAAGGCACTATATGGTTCAGTTCCAGAGATACTGCAATCTCAATATGGCTCCAAAAGTAAATTGTTAAATTCCACAATTACAGTGCTCAAAAACCAAATCTGGGTCACTCTGCATTCAGCTGATATGTTTCTCTTTCAAAGAGAAAAGTCTAAATAACAAATAATGTTCAAAATATATCTAGTTTCCTTCTATCAAAACAATTGCATAAAACATACACTGTAAACAAAATCTGTAGAAATTACAGTATTACTGGCAGCTGGTTGCCAGTAACTTACTGTAGATTTTAATTTATGCTATTTACTGGCAACAGTTTGTTCAAAGTTAATTGAACATTAAACATTAACAAGTCTTTATCTTTACAGAATAAAACTAAAATAACAGCTTCATGCAAAGCATTCTGGGAACCAAAATCTGAAGGAAAAAAACAGAAAAAGGTTGATGAAGGTTTCTGGTTCCCAGAATGCTTTGCAGTAGGTTGTTATTTTATAGTTTTATTCTGTAAAGACAAAGACTTGTTAATGTTTAATGTTCATTTAACTTTGAACAAACTGTTGCCAGTAAATAACATAAATTAAAAATCTACAGTAAGTTACTGGCAACCAGCTGCAGAACTACAGCAAATTTTTTACAGTGTACCTTTCTGGGTGCCACACTGCAAAAAAAATGATTTTCTTACTTAGATTTTTTGTCTTGTTTCCAGCCAAAATATCTAAAAATTCTTAAATCAAGAATGATTTTCTAGACAATTAAAATTATTGTCTTGTTTTCCGAAAAAAACAAGTCAAAATTAGGTGTGTTTTTGCTTGAAATAAGCAAAATAATTAGCCAATGGTATACGAAAAAATAATCTTGTTTTCTGTTTGAAATAAGATTTTTTTTGCTTACACCATTGGAAGATTATTTTGCTAGTTCTAAGCAAAACTCACTTCATTTTGACTATTTTTTTTTTTTTCAGAAAACAAGAAAAACATTTACTCGTCTAGAAAATCCTTCTTGATTTAAAAATGTTTAGATTTTTTTGGCTGGAAACAACACAAAAAATCTAAGTAAGAAAAGCATTTTTTTTGCAGTGAATAACATCCTTTTTCCAAAGTTTGCATAACTGTAACTAATTTTTTTTAGAGATATATTAATGCCCTTTTAGATTTTGAGTCTTAACAAACATTCATTTTGGCATCTTCATTTTCAAGGCCCTGTGTGGTTCAGTTGCAGAGATATTGCAATCTCAATATGGCTCCAGGAGTAAATTGTTAAGACCCAAAATCTAAAAGGGCAGCAAGATATCTTTAATACTTCTGGAGCTACAGGCATGCAAACTTTGAAGAAAAAAAAAACTTGAAAAGTGCTGTTTTCCCATTTTTGAATGATCACCATTGGCACATAATGCAACAAAATTTGCTAAAGTCAACAGATTTTACTCAATGATATACCATATACCATTTACTCAATGATATACCATATACCAATGATATATCTCTTTGTAAAAATAAGATAATCATGCTGCAATCTTTTAATAGTCATTTCTACCCTCCTGCAATTTGGCTACAGTCTCAAGTGATTTTCTTTATCTTGGTTAATTTTTTTATCACATTAACTATGTGAAACCACAAAAAAATGATGGACATAATTCGAATGTGTTTAAAAAATAAAAACTACCAGATAATAATTAAATAATATTATTCTTCAGAAATATATTAGATCGATTTTCCTGGTAAAAGAAAAGTACATTTCAAGGCTTTGACCACTTTTGACTGTGAAGGTACCAAGTGTGACGCCCAGCTGAAGAGGCTCAGAAGGTTAAGGCTTTTGAATTATAATACTGTTGTACATGCTGTGTTCGACCTGACAAATATAATTCTATTCAATTCAAAGTCTCTGGAGAAAAATTAAACCTTAAACATGAAAAATTTATGAATTCTTGACAAAATCGGTTGAGTTGACACAGAATGACCTTATGTTAATATGGATTACTATATATATTAATTTTGTCAAATATAAAGAGAACATATATTATTATTCGTAGCAGCAGCTTACCTATGATGTCCATTTTTAGAACACAGCTTAGGTTTATCAACACAAGTATGTAAAATGGTTATTTTTTGATAATTTGCTTATGTGAGAAGCCAGAAGTTGCATTACGCAACTACGCCGCATACTAGTCATTAGCTCCTATATAGTAAAGCAGGTCAGCAGTGCCCTGAGCTCCACAGATCCTGAGTCAGCCTGTGACTGTTAACCCCAGTGGAAAGCTCAGTCAATGCAGGTCTCATAACCACTGACCTCCAAACATCTAGGGGTCAGGTAAAAAACAACCCAGACCCAGCCATTAGGAGCAAGCTATATCCTCAAAAGACCCATCATCAAACTGGAAAGCTGAGATAGTCATCAACCAAAGCAAGATCTAAAAATGTGTCGACCAAACCGTGGCAGTTTATTTGTGTGTTTTGCTGCATAGACATTTCCCATAATAAGCTGATATTGCACTCCTTCAGGTAAAGGTGGCAGAGGAGGACGAAAAGAAAAAAGTTACACATTTGTGTGTGCGCGCATGCATCTCAGTTCTGATTTTCTATTTGTCAATTTTATTTTTTGCAGAACGACAATTTATGTGCCATGTTTTACATGAGAGTTCTTGCTTTTCTACACCTGATTCCCTGGCTTGCGTTATGAAATATTCATTCTGATGTGTTTGTTCGCTTTCATTTCTTGGCAACATTTTGACAGGAAAGCCGCCAACCCTCAACCAATCGTGATTCATGTAGTATTTCTCTGTGGCCCCTACAGATATCTGCAGATAAGATATTTCTGCTGATGTTGGATTTGGGTCGGGGAGAGCCCATTCCAGCCCCCTTCTTTCAGCTTTTCTCTAATAAAACCTCTATGGCTATTTATAGGTAGAACAACCTGCCTTACTTTCATCAATAGAGTCCAAACTAAAATCAACCATATAACTCTTTTCATTTTTTTGGCACTTAATAGCAAAGTCTTATTTTGAATGCATTTCTAATGCACCTGCTGAGAAAAGATCACAGATGCAAAGGTGTACAATGAAGTGTTTGTGAAAGAGATCTGGACATGGGTGTCTATTATTGTCGTTATCGTTCGTCTTGCCCTATAGACTCGGTTAAACCACACGTTTGACCCAAGAGTAAAGCCGAGGCATTGATTCTGCTTATCTAATGTGCTTTTTTTGTTTTCACACTTCAGTTGATGGGTTTTGTGTACCATCAATAACTTAGTCAGAGATTAATTTAACTGTAGAATTTACGTGTTGGAAAAGCTTTCAGCAATCAGATAACATTTATAAGGTCTCGGTCGAACTGGAGCAGGGAAAGATTGGGAAAGGTTGGCTGAAACAACACGCATATGCTTTATCGAGCCAAACCTCATCAAATTCCCCCCAGAGTTGCCCAGTCGAATGGCTTCGTCATTTCCCTTTCAGCAGAACCCCCCCTCCCCCAGCTTTCCTTCATTACCCACAAATAGTGCTGCTCAACCCTTATTGAACAGACCTAATAGTCCTCCCACCCGGTTTCTATCTATAGTGCTGCCGCTGACGGGTTTGTGTTCCGGTTTAAACCTGCGTCTCTGAAAGACTGTGTGCTCCGTTATGCCACAAGCAGATGTGCTGTAAATTAGCAGTGCAGTAGTTGATGGATTAGCCACCATTTGATGACGACAGCACTCATTTGATCTCATGTCCACGGGTTCACACTTAGACCAAAATTAATTTAATTTAAAGGTCATTGGCAGATATGTCTGTCAAGTGTGTCAATGATTAAGAGAAGTAAAAACACATAGGCTTTAGAATACAAAAGATTACTGAGTTTTAACCAAGTAAAAAACCATAATATTAACTTTAAAAAGTTGTAATATTTTTTTAATTAGTTGTTTAAATATTAATAAGCAGTGAAGCTAAAGTTAAAATACCCTTTTTCCATTATACAAAAAGTTCTTAATGGTTTCTTTTCAGTTTTACTTTTTAATGAGGATACTTAAAGGATTAGTTTACTTCCAGATAAAAATATCCAGATAATTTACTCACCCCCCATGTGATGTTCATGTCTGGCTTTCTTTCTTCAGTCAAAAAGAAAATGAGGTTTTTGAGAAAGAAAAAAAAAACATTCCAGGATTTTTCTTCATATAGTGGACTTCAAGGTCCAAATTGCAGTTTAAATGCATAATCAAGCTTGAAAGGTCACACATGACATAGACGGAAGTAGAGGTCTGCATTCTCGTGGCTCTCCCGTGGGAACCGCGGGACCCGACCAGATTTCTTGCGACGCGGGAATAAATTTCCAAATAAAAGCGGTTGCGGTTGGTAACTCTGGTGTAATTCAAACGGGAGCGGGCGGTAACAATATCCCGTTCCCGACGTCTTTTCTGAACAGCAAATCTGCGCTTTACTCATTCTTATCGAGCACCTGTAGGCTACAGCCTGCGCTCAAAACTGTTATGCACTCGCTATACTCATGGACCAGTGCTTTCAGAATCATGCATTTTACTGGCAATGTCTCATAGGCACGTAAAGTTAGTGTACTACTGGTGTTTTTTCTGTGGGCAACTGTTTATCAGTTTATCATCGTTACTCCAGAGCGCAAAGCCATGTTTGGAGTGCCAAAATCTTCATAAGGTTATGCTGACTGATTTTTCGCAAACAGTGTGGTTGTTAACTCCTGACCCGAGCCCATCTTTTTTCTCCTTTGCTAAAACAACTTATACTACTGTTTTGGCAATTAAGATAGTTCAGTTTTGCATGAAATGACAAAGTGGTTATACCTTTGTTTCTTTTTTATTAAGTTAATTTAGAAAAAAAAAAACTAGGGATGCACCGATCCGAATCGGCCGATCATGCTTGCGCGTTTTGTCAGTAAAGCCAGTTCTGTAATCAGCGGTAAATGCCATCAGGTGCGTGATTTCACGTTGAGCCGTATATACTACACACAGCCGTTGTTTACCGACGAGCTGCGCAAATCAATGTTCATTATCAGTGTGAAAGTGCGCAGCTCGTCAGTGAACAACGGCTGTGTGTAGTATATACGGCTCAACGTGAAATCACGCACCTGATGGCATTTACCGCTGATTACAGAACCGGCTTTACTGACAAAACGCGCAAGTGATCGGCCGATACGGATCGGTGCATCCCTAAAAAAAAAGTTTGCAGCATTTTTTTGTTCGTTAAATGTAAGCTTTTCTTATTTTCTTAAAGTAACGCAAGCGGCGGCGGGAGACAGTAAATTGACCTACTCTGTTTGAATTTGCCTTCTCAAATCACGAATTGGCTAAAATAAAATCTATAGATTTAAATAATATAGAAATAATAGCCTAATAATATATAAATGTTCGCTATTAGGCGCATTTCCAATAGTTTTTGCGGAGAGTGGAAACCAAAACGCGTTTAGGTCATGGAGGCACAAGTGCGATCAGTTACATTTTTTTTCAGTGGAAACTATTTAACCGCTATTTTTTTGTCAGACATAATAAACATATTTGTAGAAAGCTTTAAATTAGTACTTAACGAAATAAAACAAATCGAAAACAAAAACTCTTTTATTATGTAGCTAATCCGTAAAGATGCATTTTTCTCTACGCGTCCAATGAGGAGATGGATGAGGAGGATCGTTAACTTCATCATCACTGGCCACGGCTGGGTTCGAGTCTCAGGTCTGGCAGGGATTGTAGGTGGGGGGAGTGAATAACCAGCACTCTCTTCACCCTCAATACCATGACTGAGGTGAGTCCCTTGAGCAAGGCACCGTACCCCCAACTGCTCCCCAGGCGCTGCAGCAATGGCTGCCCACTGCTCCGGGTGTGTGTTCACTACTGTCTGTGTGCACTTGGATGGGTTAAATGCAGAGCACAAATTCCTAGTATGGGTCACCATACTTGGCCTCACTTCACCTCCTTTCCTTTCCTTTCCTGACTCAGAAAACAGTTTATAAATAATTAAAATATCTCCTTACTATATTTCACAGTCATGGTAATTATTTTTGCCGGTGCTTTTGTGGCAAGCTTTATCCTATTGCGTGCACTTGAACGCGTAACCCTTCCAGCTGCGCTGAAGATGCACTCAATGCTGCAGACAGGACCGTCCGAGCCGCTCTTGATCATGTTCAAGGTAGTCATGGTAGCCTGGTCTGGTCTGGTCTGTTTCCACCAGCACTGCATTTTTTATCACCATTGAATGTCTGAAATATCATTTTAAAAGTGGAACATGGAAATATAATGGATGTATTGCGAAAAAAGTTTTATATACCCGGTATTGTTTCCTACTGGTTAAATGTGAGATTCTGGAAACGAGAACTAAATTTAGCGGGAACGGTCGGGTCGGGAAGAAAATTATTCTAAGCGGGCAGCGGGTGAACAAAGCCTGAATATATAGCGGGATCAGGTGGGTGCGGAATAAAACCTTGTGGGAGCGGGCGGGAGCGGGACTAGAAAAGCAGTCCCGCGCAGACCTCTAGACGGAAGTACCAACCCAGTGTTTACAAAGTGAAAGTACAAAGAAAAAAAAGTCAAACATCTTTTACAAAAAAAAGTAAAACAACGATGTGGGACAGTTTTGAAGTTTGAGGAGAAAATGAGATGGAGTCTTTTAGCTCCTACTTTTTACCCCAAATACTGTACTTTTACATATTCTTTCGTTATTTAAAAACTAAAAAATCTAAAAAAGGAAGACCTTTGTCTCAAAACATCATCTCATTTGCTACAAAACTCAAGTAAGACCAAGTAAGCACAGAATCAACTTTCTGCTGCTTCCCACGATCATGTCAAGGATCAACCAAATTTGCACGTGTATCTTGAAAAGTGGAAGTTTTGGAAAGTGCTACGCCACATTTTTCTACCATCTAGTGGTAGAGAGGAAAATAATATCAAAGGCGCCTTTTGGCCCAGGGTACCTTTAGCCCTGTATGTATTTTCCACCATGTAGATTTTGAGACATATTCAATGTAAAATGTCTACTGAGTGGCGCTAAAAGAGCATTCAGGTTTTTTTTTTTTTTTTCCTGAAACAGATGAGTCCGTTGAGTGACGCTATAACTTTAATGCTACGTGACATTTTTAAATAATGTACCATGTGCACTACACCTAAAACTACCCAACAGTATGAACATTTCACTAAACAAGACCCTTATTCCTCAGCTGGGATCGTGTAGAGCCCTTTGAAGCTGCATTGAAACAATTTGGACCTTCAACCTGCTGATCTCCATTGAAGTCCACTGTGTGGAGAAAAATCCTGGAATAATTTCCTCAAAAACATTAATTTCTTTTGGATTGGGGTGAGTAAATTTATTCTGGAATTCAGCTAATCCATTAATGATTTTTCTTCATCGGGACAGTCGTGTTGATTTTTACTAATATTATGGTGTAGTTTTAAATAAATTGATATATTTAATAAATGAAATGTTTCATTTATTTAATCCCAAAGGTATTTTCCAATACCAGAAGAGAAAAAAACATGCCAAAATATATTAATGGATGTAACAGAAGTGCAATTTAAGCTCAAGTTGTCAACAAGGCTGTATACAGCATCTGTTAGTCAATATTAGAGAGGCCCATCAAAGTGTCATTTTGTACAAACATCAATAAGAACTAGAGGTCTTCAGATGAGTTTCTCTAATAAGTCCCTACAGAAAGATAATAGAATGGGTTGATCAATAGCCAAGAGCTGGAGAGATTCAGAGATCTTGATGGGGGAACTTACTCGAGGCAGTTTTAATTCAATTGGCATCAATCCTGTTTACAATGTTTTTTGTCCAGGAGAGCTCATAGTGAGGTCATTTTTAACAAACACAAGAAGAATGAAATGCTAGTGAGATTTCTCCAATCATAAATCACGAAAACCACAGACTGGTTTCATAAGCACTACTAGAACATGTGGTTTTTCATTGACAGCACTAAGCTGGAAACTAACTTAAAGTACACAGTGTTTAGATGATATCTTTGAATTTTCTGCAGCTCTCTGATACACAGATTCACAGCAGCCGCTTCCTAGCACATCTAGTATCAGCGGCATGATGAATAACTGGATCCCTGGAAAAACCTCAATCAATCACGTGTGAACGTTTTCAGTTCCTGCAAAACACTTCTGCGTGTACCATGTGCGTTAGCAAATCCGATCAATGAAGAGATCTCCATCTCCTACGCGTCTAAGTGCGGCTGATTGATGGTTTCATTCGAAAGTTGCCTGAAGCTGTAGAGCGCAGCTTCGGCGTCTAAAAACGTACTTATGATATTCAATGTTGAAAACAGCTGATGAATTACAAAGTAAACTTGTGTGACTTAGCCAAGACGGCGCTGCCGTTAAGGCCAACATTGATGTTTTTATGGAAATTACTTCTTTATTTACATAAAATGATAAACATTTAGGTATTTGGAAGGCTGACAGAAATGCAAAGCGAGATTTGGCAAGGAAGCAGGCTTTTGTCCTTTTTTAGTCCTTAGAAACTGCTCATTAGCTTGTACTTTGTTGAGACTATGCAGCCTTATTAAGTGTGGGCATCAAGTTTGTTAAGTCTCATTGATGGTTGGCATTATCGTGAGAACTTCAGTGACTAGAACACAATGAAGAAGAACATTATTGGCTACATCAAAGTGAAAAGGCAAAGGATCATTTGTTGGACCCAGCCGCCTGTAGAGCTTTAAGGGCAGCTATTCTTTATTGCTGGCTATGAGCCACCTGACCTCTTGTTAAAGGAAGCCAGAGGAAGTAAACTTGTCTTTATACTTTAAAAGCAATCCACAGGGCAAGGTCCTGAGAAAGCCCCACAAATCAGTATTTTTTCCGCCTTGTTGCTTCATCCTGTTGTAAATGAGACATTCCTCTAAGCACTCGTGCTCCATTTCATATGCAGATATTATTCTTACCCGCCAACTCATGTCTTTCTCCAGATGTCTCTGGGAAGGAAAGGTGACAGACATTTGTGCAGTTACTCATCCCTAAATAGGCCCGAGAGGACTGGAGTCTGAATGAAAGATGACCCGGGTAGGTGGATGGACTAAAGTCTCCCATTTAAGATCAGAGAGAAACACGTAGGTCTTTAAAATCGAGAATGCTGTAGATATGTCATAGATTAAAATGGCTAATGGGGCTTTGGTGGAATGGTATAAATTAGGGTATTTCTTAGACTAGTAGAACACGAGGCCTGAAGAAAGAAGATGAAGAAAGTCAGATTGGCTTCTTTTTCAATTACGGTAAAGGATATTTTTTTGCAAATGGCTCTGAAAGAGAATTCTCAAACCAGGGATTTGAAGAGTTTTTTTTAACCAGTTTTCTTTTTCAAAAGAAAAGTCCAGATTAAACCAAAATGAAAAGTAGATTTCTAAAAGAAATGGGGGGTGGGGGGGGGCTAATATGTTTTTTTTTTTTTTTTTTTTAAACCACACTGCTGGGTAAGCATAGCTGAGAAAACCTGCTGAGTTAATCCGATTGCTCATTTAACCCAGCTGGTATCTTATATTGGCTGGAATGCTGGGTTAATTTAACCTCATAAAATGGTTATTATTTTCATTTTTCTTTCAGATAGATCTGTAAATTGGATCTACAAAGAGTAAGAGTTAATTGGAATAGACCTACCTGAAATTAGACTCAAGAATTTATATAGAATCATACATGGATAAGCACAGTTAAATAATAACTAGATACACGTTTTTGTATTTGATGACAGTTTAGTAAGGCCCTATGAAATTAGTTACATTTTTTACATTTTATGTTTTCTAGACTCTTTTTGTTAAATAAAAAAATAATAATAGTCAAAAATAAATTCACAAATTCAGTTTTATTTTGACCAAATCTGTGTTTTCAATTAATTTTCTGGATTCCATTTTAATGGTTTCATTGAATTCAAATAATCAATAGCATCTCTAATTAATTGATTTCATTAAAAAATATATTTTATTTTATTTATTTTATTTTTCCAGAGATACTATGTTTCTCTGAATTCTCTGATAAATAAATTCTGGTAAATATTTATTAAAAAATAATGTTTAAGCAATAATTGTATTAGTAGTAGAAGTAGCCTACTATCATTACATTAAATAATATATTTCTGTCACAAACCAGCTTTTATTTTGAAGGGTTGCTGTGAAGACCTTTTTTGACCATCGTTTTTCTCAAAAGAAATGGTAAAATGCTCATGAAGTGACACTTAAAAACTAAATGAAACGCAGAAAAAGCAGAACATGCAGGATTCATATTTAAATTGTATTTCTGCAGTTTAATATTTTCAGACACTAGTTTATATCGCATTTTGATTTAAGTATACTGACCTGCTTTGGATGATTTATTCATCCAAAATTTGGCATATTCCATGCATGATATTCCGTGTTATACAGTAAATTATAAACGATTCTTCCGCATTGCGGAACTCATAGGACTGTAGTTTAGTCATTTAAAGGTATGACAAATTCATTGAAATTCCATAAATTGTATTATTTGTGGGATTTTATTGAATTTGTCTTTATGAATATTTAAAAACTCATTAACAATAATAAAATAAAAATGATCAATAGCTCATATCTTTGTCAATATGGTACAAACGGGCAAAATAATGCCTTGAAAAGGCAATATTCGTGCTTGCAATGTGTAAAAATGTAAAAAAATAAATAAATAAATAAATAAAAGAAGGAAGTAAAATTTGTCCTCTGTGGGACATTGGAGTTTTCCCATCAGCACAACAAGATTTCCTCCCGTATTATACCCAATGAAGCTACAGATCTGGCCATTTAAAATGCGCGCGGGAAGTAAAGTGGTCTCGCGTGACGCCGGTGTATTGCGAAGGATCCTAGAAAATGCTCTGACACAGGAAAGACATGATCAGTAGGGGGCAGTCATGTAACGCACTGGACTGGAGCAGGCTGAAAACTAAAAGGTACGGTAACCTGGAGGGGACACCTTCGGTTCACTTATGTTTGTCGTGGCCACACATGTGAATTCGTGGGAACATCATATTACTTTTTGTCATTGCCACGAGATATTAATTCCTGGGAAGGTCATATTAGGTCGAGGCCACAAGATCATTTTGTCGAGGTAGCGACATCCGTTTAATGCATAAACAAACTGCGTGACAATAACCCAGGATTATCAGAGACAGGTTTATTAATATTTTTTATTTTGAGTTAAGAAATGTTTTTATTAATTGTTATAGAAATTAATGCAATATTAAGTTATATATTAACAATAGGCAATGCTGTATATGCGAATGTCTGTGCGCGATGTAGACAGCATTCAAAAGTTTATCAAGAATTTATTACATATAAGTACTTCAAATTAAATAGCCCTGCAAGAAACATTTTATGCATCCTTAAGTCTTATCCATTAATTGATCCTTTTTTTTTCTGTAATAAATTTATTATTCGTTTATATTCAGTATGTCCCCCTTAATTTCGATCTCTTAACATTCCGAATCTAAATGATAAATGCTGACATGCCATGAAAGCTTTGAGTATACTATATGGCATATATTCATTTTTAGTCTAATTATAACCTATATAGTGTTTCATTGTCGAGTGAATCATTCACGTTCCATTTGTAAATCGTATGGTCACACACGGGCATTAATACAATCATAAAGTCAAAACTTTATTGGCATAATTGTAGTTCACAATATTTGCTAAATATATGCCAAATAGCATATATAAAGTTATTTAGGTTAAGCGATTCACAATAAAGAAAAAAGTAGATAGCTCTAAATCACTTATTATTTATTCTTATTATAGGTTATTATTATTTCAATACCTGGTTAGGGCTATTTATTTTTAACGCCTGACAATTATGCCAATAACGTTTTGACTTTTTGATTGTATTTATCCCCGTGTGTGACGATACACGATGTTTTCATTTACAAATGAAACTACGTGAATGATTCATTTCTCAGTAAAACAGTTTAATATTTATATAGTCTAGGCTATTAATTAGACTAAACAAAATAAAATATGTTCAATTCATATTTTATATGTTCAATTCTTTAGTTAAGAGAAGGAATGTAGGCCTATTTTACTGTGTGACGATAAATTATTTCCAAATGAAACTACGTGAATGATTCACTCTTCAGTTATTTGTCTATTAGTTAGACTAAATAAAATACAATATATGTTAAATTTAACCTTTAAACTGCATTCCAGTAAAAACCCCAGTCATAGAACCTTTACAGTATCATTTACATTCAGAATGTTATGTAACGAGATCAAAATGAAGGAAAAAATAACGAATACAAACGAAAATACAAATATAATGGGAAAAAAACAAGGTCAGTCAATGGACAAGTTTGTGGGATGCATGAAATGTTTCTTGCAGGGCTATTTAATTTGAAGTAGGCCAACATGTAATACATGTAAACACTTGTGAAAGCTGTCTACATTGCGCACAGACAGCATTAGCATATACAGCATCGCCTGTATAATTATTTAATATTGTATTAATTTCTATAACAATTAATATAGGCAAACAATTTCTTAACTCAAAACGAAATATCTCAAATAATTCTGGGTTACTAATGTCACGCAGGTTGGTTTATTCATTAAACTCGTGGCCACGAGAAATGCATGTTGAGCAAAAATACATTTCACGAAAATAATATAAAGATTACAAAACAAAGAAAACAAATGGAATGAGGGATAAGCTTTAAAGTTCACGTAAAAGCCAAATATTAAGCGGCATCCTTCATGTTTTCTTTAATCAGCAAATACTTAACATTTTTGAATTATATTCACCTTCTGTTTTAATGACAATAAATTTTGAATTTTGAATTCTTATTTTTTTTTTTTTTTTTGAAAAACGTCCGAACACCGGTCTCAAAAGTAGAAGCGAAAGTCTTGTTTCCACCAGCGCGGAATTTTTTTTATTCACCGTAATTGATGGATGTCTAAAACAAAAATAAGGAGAATCCTAAAACATATATATTTCTTAAAATAATAACATCTGAACTTCATACACAACAATACGGCAGCGACTTTACAACAGGACACATTATTTTATTTTAATTTTATTTTTTAGCTTGTACACCAATGGATTTCTGATGTCGGGATATTTCAGACTGCATCTCCACAGCTTAATCACTTTAGTATTAAACATACGGGTCAGGAGGCGGGTCGGGTACAATATTTATTTTTTTTATTCTGCGGTCCGAGTTGCGGGTGGGTTATTTGAAAACGGTCGGGTTCGGGTTGTTTATCCACTGACCCGCGTGTCAGGTTGGACACTAATGTTTTGAAAAAAGTGGAGCGTGTGAGGAAAGCTTTCCCCTTCTCCCTGGCATGCATTTGAATGCTGAATTCGAAATGCAACTGAATGCAGTCGGAATCCGCCCCCACCACCCCCAAAATAGTCTCCAAATGTTGATTACAACAAGGCAACAGACAGCATTCAACACCCCACCCCACCCCCACTCTGCCATTCATAAACATTTCGCTCTTTATACTGCATGCCGCTTAACTCTGATGCCTCATTAACGGCTACTTTTCAGAAAACTGAAAAAAATAAAAATAAATACACTTCCCTTTGGTTTCCCAGAACAGACTTAAGCCTAGTTCCAGGCTAAAATGATGTAAATCGGAGCTGTTTAAAGATGAATTAAAAAAAAAAAAAAAAAAAACTTTTACTGATCGTTGGTCGGAGTACCCGCAGTTCGTGACTGGAAGCTGTTAAGAGACAGACTTAATGAACTTCTCCGAAATAGAAGAACTACTTTTCCACTTTAAAAAAAAAAAGAAAAAGAAAAAAAGGTGGAAAAAAATTGCATAACTCACTGGAGCACTTTTGATACTTAACAATTGTTGTATTCGTTGTCAGTCATATAGGCTAAGCTTTATTGTTTTGAAAAGTCGAGCCTTCTGTTTATTTGTCTAAATTATTTTCTATATTAGGATATAATACTAGGCTATAGTATTTATGGACATTAGGCCAAATCTACATGGGTTTCTTCCCTTTCTCTTCAATTAGTTTTTAAGAAAAAAGAAAAAAAAAAAAAACTGCATGGGCAGTGCGCCATAATAATGTACGGCATCAAAATGTAAGAACAAATCTAAAGACAACAATAATAATAATAATAATAATAACAATAATAATAATAAAATTAATTATTAACACTCCTAAAAGTACAGTATAGTGCTCAGATACACTTACGGTAGGTGACCTAACCCTATTGATACTTTATTTCAACTTTTCAATTATTTCATTAATTAACAAATAAACAAATGCCTTTCCGATGTGATATAAGTGAAAAGGGAGACGATTTCGAAAATGATTTCACCAAAAGGCGGATGCGAACTCGGGTCTCCCGCGTCAAAAACGATATGTTACTCGTATTATCACTTACGCCACTGAAAATGTTGCAGAACAGCCGTCTTTTGTAATATTTGTAAATATGGAGTATTTGCATTGTGTAAAAACATTAAATAAAAGGCACCAGACTACAGAAAATGGCATATACTAAAGTATTTATTTTTCTGGGGGAGGACCCACCCACATTTATTTTGCTTCCGACGCCCATGCTTGATGATGAAGTATAGTCTACATAGGATATAACAATAAAGTGCTTTTCCAATCCCGATTCCACAAGGTTTTATGCCGCATCCACCCGCTCCCGCTATATTAACTATATTATTCGCCCGCTGCCCGCTTAGAATAAATTTCTAAGCACCAAAATCGCAAAAACAAATCAAAATAATAATAGTAATAATACTAATAAATAAATTAATTAATTTTTAACTCTATAAAAACTGTAGTTTATATTTAACCTCTCCATTTCTATTCCTCTCTACTCAAATTAATTGTCAGTGTATCTAAAATTGTGTATCTTAGAAAAAGAAAACGAGGAACTACCTCTTAAACATGCATATCTTAATTTGATGTTGCTTTAAAACGCTGAAATATATAATGTATTTTATTCTGAAGGTGAAAGTGGTCCAGTTATTTAACTGCCTGCGGCGCCGTCAGGATCACGTTTTTCCCCCCTTTAATTAAGTGGATACAGCTTACAATACTCGTTCAAGAGTAAGGGATTGCTCAAAACTATGCTATTTTACATATTTCTGTTATTTGTGTACAATCACAATGAAAAAACAGATGTGTATGCTATTTGTAAAAAAAAAAAAAATGTAAACAAGATGCTGGTTCAAGGGCGCGTCACAGAAATTGCCTACAATTCTGCATATAGGCTTGCTACTTATTAATTTTATTTTATTTCGTTTTGTTAAATTATTATTCATTAAGAAATTTATATTTCGCATATGGGCATTTTTATTTATTTTACATACAGCTTTTTTGGGTTTTCTCTGTGCATAAGATCTGCGCGTGATGTTCTGATGTTTATGCTGCTTTTTGCTTGTGTACAATTAACCCCTCAAAACGAATTTAACTGTTATTAATGTGTCACAGCCACGTTTCAATTTAAATGTAATTTAACACAATCTTGTCGTTAATAATAACTAAACGCGTCGGTTGTCGTTTGGAAAAAAAAAAACAGAAATTAACATTTCTATTTTCAATGCAGTCTAATAAAAGTTCGTCAGGAAAAAAATAAAAATAAAGTAATAATAAAACTGCTCCTGCTTATGAATAAATTTTTGCTTGATGATGAAGTATCTAAATAGTCTATAGGATATAACAAAGTGCTTTTCCAGTCCCGCTTCCACAAGGTTTTATTCCGCATCCACCAGCTCCGCGCTATATTAACTATATTATTCGCCCGCTGCCCGCTTAGAATAAATTTCTAAGCACCATAAACGCAAAAATACTGTAGTTTATATTTATCCTTCCCATTTCTATCTGTCTCTACTCAAATTAATTGTCAGTGTATCTAAAATTGTGTATCTTAGAAAAAGAAAAAGACGAACTACCTCTTAAACATGCATATCTTAATTTGATGTTGCTTTAAAAGGCTGAAATATATAATGTATTTTATTCTGAAGGTGAAAGTTGTCGAGTTATTTAACTGCCCGCGGCGCCGTCAGGATCACTTGATTTGTTTCCCCTTAATAAAGTGGATACAGCTTACAATACTCGTTCAAGAGTACGGCATTGCTCAAAACTATGCTATTTTACATATTTATGTTATTTGTGTACAATCACAATCACAAAAAAAAAAAAAAAGATGTGTAGGCTATTTGTAAAAAAAAAAAAAATAATAAAATAAAAATGGAAACAAGATGCTGGTTTAAGGGCGCATCACAGAAATTGCCCAAAATTCTGCATACAGGCTTGCTACTTATTAATTTGTTAAATTATTATTCATTCAGAAAAGAAAAACATATATTTCTTATGTGGGCCTATTTTATTTATTATTATAAATAGGTTTATAGGGTTTTTCTCTGTGCATAAGCTCTGCGCGTGAGGTTCTGATGTTTATGCTGCTTCTTGCTTGTGTATAATTAATCCCTGAAAACGAATTTAGCGGTTTACGTCAGTTGTCGGTTGGAAAAATAAAATAACCGAAATTAACATTTCTATTTCCGATGCAGTCTAATAAATGTTCGTCAGGAAAACAAAGAAAGAAAACAAAATAACAATACAACTGCACCTGCTTATGAATAGGCTATCTTTTTGCTATTGGTTTGAACCATAATTTCAGGAAAGAGGAATCATTGAACTATTGTACTGATATTTGTGAACAACGCCCCCTAGAGCTGGCCATGGTGTTTGGCTACAGAATGTTGTTCCTTGCGCCACCTGGTGGATATTATATAAAGCGCAACAACGTTGTAAAAAAATCTAAAAAAGCCGCTGCGGCAGGACGCGTGGCCACGCGTGCCGAATTGCAGGCTGCCGCGTGAAAATAGACGCATTTTTAATGGCCAGATCTGTATGAGTGAGATGATTGTTTATTATAATGGGAGCAGATTCAAAAAGACAATTAGTTATTTTCACCAAAAAGCCATGGCTTCCTTTCCTACAGCAGCCATATTGAATTTTACCATTCTCCCAAACGAACATCTGCTGCATCGTTGGCATTGTTGTGTCTCGTACACACAAGTCAGCATCGTTCAACAGCCACAGTAGAAACACAATTGGCGTCAAGTTAGCCAAAAGCCTGAGGTGCCTTTCCTGCCCCAGATTCTCATCCTCAGGATTGGGTAGGGGAATAGATCAGATTAGTTAATTAGACAGATTTGAGCTTGTTAATTCTTGTCCCAGAGTCATCAGACATGTTCCTCATCCATCTGGTAAATGACCCAAGAGAAGATGTGGTTTAATCGTCTCCCTCTCTCTGTACATCTTAATTAACTGCAGCTTCCTCCTCTTTACTAGATTTCAGCTGAGGCCTGAAAGCAAATTGCGTATATGTGGGTTTTTTTCTTTTCTTTTTTTCTTGCGTCACAAACATTCTGGTTCTATTTGGAGGAACACCTGTTAGAGAGAGATGGCTATGTTCAACATTGAGCACTAGCTTACTACATTCTGTACAGGGTATGTACTAAGGGTTGGTTAAAAAAAAAATATTGTTTTCTCGATTTTAATCGATTCTCTTTTTCATGAAACTATATTGATTCTTAAATCCCAAGAATCAATTAGTCTAGCCTGTTTTCAGTTAGGAAACTGAACATTGTAGCATACACTCTGTCCAATAAATCGCAATAAGCTTTGTGCTTTGTTGCTTTTGATATGAAAGAAAGTCTCAGATTTCAAATTGTGTCCATTTTATTACAATATTCAAACAATAAATGCCAGTTTGGTGCTGTTAAAAATGGAGTGACAGTTTGCTGTAGCACCTCAGTTCAAGAGCTGCAGCTGTGTGAAGCTTTAATACCAGTTTTAGCACAAAGCAAACATGAATAAACATCCGAAGGCATGTTAAAAGGAAGAGTACAACTTACCAAAAACCGTATCTTGGCCCATGTAATCGCTCAGTATAAGAGCTTGTAAACAATGTCATGCCACATCTCATTTATCTCAGAAAAACCATATTCGGTGATCATAAACATGTTAGTCAGCTAGAAAAATGAACAACACATAGGAGCTTTTTGCTAAATATGTGCACCATATAACATATATTTTAATAAGAAGAAGAAGAAATACATCAAGTTTTTGTGACAGCTACCATTTAAATGTTTATGTAAAAAATTAATTTTAGTAGAACATAATATGTAAATTTAACAGTGTTTTTATAAAAAAAAAAATATTTTAACCTTCAATATATGATCAAATAAATGGAACTTTGTGATCAAATAAATGGAACTTTGATGAGCATAAGAGACTTAAAAAAACAAAATCTTACTGATCCCAACTTTTAGGCAGCAGTGTATATTCAAAACAATCTATATTGAATCGAAATCAATTTGAATCGCAAGCTTATGAATCAAAATCGCACTGAATCGTGAAATGTGTTAAAATTAGGGATGCACCGATACGAATCGGCCGATCATGCTTGCGCGTTTTGTCAGTAAAGCCGGTTCTGTAATCAGAGGTAAATGCCATCAGGTGCGTGATTTCACGTTGAGCCGTATATACTACACACAGCCGTTGTTTACCGACGAGCTGCGCAAATCAATGTTCATTATCAGTGTGAATGTGCGCAGCTCGTCAGTGAACAACGGCTGTGTGTAGTATATACGGCTCAACGTGAAATCACGCACCTGATGGCATTTACCGCTGATTACAGAACCGGCTTTACTGACAAAACGCGCAAGTGATCGGACGATACGGATCGGTGCATCCCTAGTTAAAATCCAGTCCTAGTATGTATATATAAAAATACATTGTCACATTATGTAACCTAGTAAAGGATGCAATTGTCAGGAAAAAAAAAAAAAACATTTCAAACATTATGGTGTTTCTGAAGTAAGTATCAGGTTCTAAGATAAAATGTAAAAACAAAACATATAATTCATAATTTTACAAACCTGACAAAGTTTAGCTTAAAATTTGTGCTGACGGGACTTAAATTAAATATATTATTAGGGCTGCACGATAAATCACATGTGATTCTCATGCGCATCTCATCAGTAAAGCCAGTTCTGTGATTAGTAGTATCCATCACATGCATTCAGATAGAGCGGTGTTTAAAACACAGAGCCATAGATCACTGACAAGCTATGCAAAATCACGTTCATAATCGCAGATGAATCTCATTCGATTATGAACATGATATTGCAGAGCTTGTCAGTGGTCTACGGCTCTGTGTATTAAATGCCACTCCATCTGAATGCAAGTGATAGAGATTTACTACTGCGATTTATCGTGTAGCCCTATACGGTATATTATGCAAGTTACATTGTTATACCAGTAGGTGGCGACAAGTGATTATCTTTGAGTCATTGAATCATTAATTTTACAGATTCATTCTAAACACAGATTCATTCAGGAATGAAACAACACTGCTGTGTGTCTTGGTTTGGAGATATTTGCAAAACAAACACAACAAAAGGCAAAAGAACCTGCAATATTGTTTCCAAAATTCCTTATTTAATATCTACTTGTTTACTGCTGCATAAGCACACACTGTTTGTGCCGTTTTTCCGAATGTCAGCACGCCTGTGATTACCTGCGGCACTCAGGCACTCCTGCTTCTGTGATATTGCTTAAATCTGACACAATGACATTCATTCATTTTTAATTGTAAGTTTAGCTACAAATATCCTGAAGTACATTTTGGAGCCACATACAGTATAAGCTCTAGCACTGCACATCCAAATATAATATATACTGCAGACTGTACTATCAAGTGTATCTTTGTGAGAGTTCTGAGTCCGATTGTGTCAGTTGCATCTTGTAGTGTAGCAGCTGGGGAGAATGAGGGGCCTGGGTAGACCACTGAAGTGCCACCACACACCAAACCCTCCTCCCTAACCAGGCTAATGAGTTCTGATGCTAAGCGTGCACAGTGGCAGGGTCATTTTGCAAAGAGACAAGAGGCAGGGGCAAGGAAACGTTTACTTATTTAAATGGAAAGGTCATTAGTGCAAAGACACAGAGGGCCTTTGACAAATGAAGTCAAAGCCACTTAGTGTCCGTTCCTCAAGCGAACGACCGTATAATACATAAAACCACACTCAACTGCTTTGGGGCTCAGTACACGCGCTTAGGGACGGCACACTGAACTCCCTTCTGCTGCAGCTCCCAGAGATGGAAATGAATTGCTCCCTCATGTTTAATTTTTCATTATATTGCCATTTTACACTAAACAGCGTAAAAGATTTAATTTAGTGAAAAGGTAATGTGTTTTCTCTTCGCTGTTTGAGTAATTAGATTGGTAAGCCGTCATTAGCACGCTCTCTGTATAACACACACACAGCCATCAGGCAGGGAGAAAACCAACTTCTCACCATAGACACACACTTATCTAAATGAGGGCATACCCATTTACTTCTATTGTTTTATATACAGCTAATTAAAACAGCTGACTAACCCTATAGTCTCAGCCTCAGACGTCACGCCCATCAACCGTTGGCTGAACGTCTAATGCATACGGCACACAAAAGTGAAAACACTTCAGGAATTTTCAAGTCATCATCAGATTGGTTGCATTATACATGATTTACAGGAGACGTTTATTGCGTTCTTTAACGTTCCCCCTGGAAACAAAGATGCCGTGATGCCAAACCCCCTCACGAAAGATAAAAGCCGTCGTGTTTACAACTGTGACGATGAACGCTTCTCAGGATCAACTAAAAATTGGATTTTCAAAAGTATGTAAAATCTTTAAAATTTCCACGCCCCTAAACATGACGCGGCACTAAACGAAACATGGTTGGTTGCTTTATCTGTCAGTCATATGGCCTCTTGGACACTGAGTCAGAAAAATTTTCGCATGTTAAAAAATAAATCCAACGTTTTCACATCCGTAGCAAGCATTTTAGTAGGAAAGGATGACGAATCCGGAAATACGCATACAAAAATATAGGACTCAGAGTGTAATGGCCTTAATTTTCTCAAGAGTCAATTATGTTTACATGCTACCTCCAAAACTTTCGTTCGTCACATTTGTAGCAAGCATTTTGATAGGAAAGGATGAAGAATCCGAAATTTAACAAAAAAATTTAAAAACGTATATGAATATTTAATACCTAGTGTGCAATGACCTTAACCCTAACAGACAAAGACAAAACACCCACACTTTATGTGCCTGGTAACAGTCATGTTTACAATGTATGTTAGTACCATCATATCTTTGAAAGATTCTAAAAAATACTGCTTTATGTCTGTGACAGAAGCATGGTACATCTGGACAGACAAAAATTCTGATTGCAGTGTCTTTACACATTTTCCAACACACTTTCTATATAAACATTTGTCGAGAAGGCCTTGTTTATTTTACTTTTACTTTACATAATTGAGGATCTATTTCAAGCAACCACTCTCCTGAACAATATGTTAAAAAGACCAACTAGATTGGTCACTTTCATTTTCATCAGATAGTCTCTTGTTTTAAAATGAATTATTTATTTATTAATAATTTTACCAGTTGAGGACATGCCCAAAGTCAGGTTCTGCCAGGTTTAGTTAATTTCAGAGAACAAACCTATAAATTTTATAAATTATTTTTATTAAGTACTCAGAGTCTTTAAGTACTCAGTTACAGAAAGTAATATACAAAAAAATACAGTATATAATAATATATAATAGAGAAACAGCCATGGGGATAGTTCACCTAAAAATGAAAATTCTGTCATTAATTAGTCACCCTCTTGTCATTCCAAACCCGTAAGACCTTTGTTTATCTTCACACACAGATAAAGATATTTTTGATGAAATCTGAGAGCTTTCTGACCCTGCACAGACAGCAACGCAACTGACACCTTCAAGGCCCAGAAAGGTAGTATGGATATTGTCCAAAACAGTCCATGTGAAATCAGTAGTTCAATCAATAAAAAAAAACCCCGCCTTTTTTCCAGCATCAGCAGTACGACGTGCATGCATGGTATTACTCTCGTGATTGCGCATCGAAGAATATAAAAAAGAGAAGAGAGGAAATTGTTAAATGAAGTTGTTATTATGAAGTATTCTCATAGCTTTATTAAATTAAGGCTGAATGACAACCACTGATGTCACATAGATTATTTTAACAACATCCTTACTACCTTTCTGGGCCTTTAATGTGTCAGTTGCATTGCTGTCTATACAGGGTCAAAAAGCTCTTGGATTTCATCAAAAATACCTGTATTTGTGTTCCCAAGATGAACAAAGGTCTTACTGGCTTGGAACGACATGAGGGTGAGTAAATAATGCCAGAGTTTTCATTTTTAAATTGACCTATCCCTTTAACTTTCAACGTTCTTACTAATTCACAAAACTCTGGAAACAACAGGAAATTAAACATCTGATCTTTAAATACATCTGATTTTTGGTCACTTTGGTACATTTCCAACTGAAGTTAAGCTTAATTATCATCTAGACACGGCTCATAAAACAGATTTTATCGGGACATCTGGTCACCCCGTATCCAATCACTGCACAACCAGATGAGTACAGTATCGGAGGGATTCTCACTCTCACTATCTCTCTCTTTCAGAAGCTTGTGCTAAGTTTCCTCAGGCAATGATACTACAGCTGTCACATAGGACATTTCCACCCGCTACATGCAACGGACACACATATGCAGTCACACGCATGTTGCCCCACAGGAAACACGTGTCAAGGGTTTGTTTTAGATGCTGCTGATGGTTTGCAATGTAGTGTGTGTGGGTTTGTGTATATGTTTGGAAAAGCCCATCTATCAGCTATGAGGTAAAACAATATGATTTTTTATTTTATTTTTTTAAAGAGAAGGAAGTTCCTCCTCAGCTTCTTTATTTGTCAAAGAATCTAGACAAGATTGTCTCATTCTGTCACACTCCAAATCCCATAGCTAGGCTGAGCAGAAATAACACACTTTTTTCTAGGATTTGAATTGTAACATATTCAAATGTATTCTAGCCATCCATATAGTAGAAAATCTTGTTTTCTCTACATTTTCACATTTTACTAATGTCTCATGTATATATCATGTTTTTTATGCAACTTGGTCTCATGATTAAAACGTACCTTTGAGAACTTTTTCACAAGATGCGAAATACGTACCTCCATGTATGTTTCGTGACATATTCGATGAGAAATGTCCACTGAGAGGCGCGAAAAGAACAAATGAATGTATAAACAGAACGTTATATGGTATATATGGTACGTTTTATGTGACGTTGATTTTGTACGCGTCACCGTAATTCTGACTTGAAATGTCCGTTGAGCGGTGCTATAAAACTAATGCTCTATGATGTATTAAAATAGCATACCATCTGCATTACACCTAAACCTACACGATGGTATTAACAAAAGCGAATGTGAGGTAAAAACGCTAAATTGCAAGCATGCCATTTTAACTTGTTTTTCGACACCTATTCTTCCAGCTCTTTCATCGTGAGTTATGTTTTCTTACATGAAACTGCAGTGTTATGTACTTATTGGTACGTATTTCGCCTCTTGTGAAAAAGTTCCCAGAGGTACATTTCGTCAAGAGACCAGGTAATTTTATGCATCAGGAATAGGAACAAAATGAACACTTTCTTAAAGTCCTAATGGATAAGAGGTCAAGGTCAAAGGTTCAGAGCATTTAGGCTGCTAATGCTCACAGTACCAGAACCATCCACTCCATTATATGCTCTTATGTCTGTCCGGCTTTCAGAGAGATGATTAGAAATCACTTACAGAGCTATGCCCTGGGCCCTTTAATGACCACTGATTAAAGTCTCCACGGTCCAGGGCTACGGTCATGACCTTTGCGCTACCTGCTTTTGATTATAGAAAAATCAACTAGCTAAAGGATGCCCATGATGAAATACAATACAGAAAAAAACAGCATAAAAACAATAATCCCTTCCCAAGCCCCCATTCACTCTCATTTGCAAAGAGTTCAAAGGAAATGACAACCAGCATCAGCCATTAACTAATAGAAGGACAGCTTTTGATGGCTGCCGGTGTCCTCCATACAGTAGCATTAAGGAATGTTTACCTGCTGTACATAAATTGCTTGTTCTAATGACCTTCAGAGTAAAAGAAAGCTGAGATCTGCTGAGATCAGGCACTTTAGCGAGTTCATCTCAAATGCACTGGAAAGGGAAATTGATGGCTATTTGATGTCATCCTTTTTCTATTATTAAATCATTTCTCTATATTATTCAATTGGATTGGTCTTAATCTGTGCAACAGGACTGGTTGTATTTTGGATTAGAGGTAATCTAATTTAGCCACCCTAGAGAGCTGTTTTCCCTCCCAGCAAAATGATAAACTTTCCAGACGTTAAAAATGAGCAGGCGTTTCAAAAGAGGGCAAAAGCATCTGGCAGACAGGCATATTATCATATCAGCAAAGAAAACAAAACATATAATCATTACAAGTCAAGCCAGCAGTAGACTGAATATTTGAAACAATCTGGAAATTATACAGCTATAATACAACTCTATAACCACACTTTGGCTGGAAACAATGGCATTCTTGCAGAATCTTTCAAGACAATCCAACTTAATCTCATGACGAAAACGTACCTGTGGGAACTTTTTCACAAGATGCGTGAAATGTTTCGTGAAATGTCGACTGAGTGGCGCTAAAGAGTGTTTTTTTCCCCCCTAAACAGATTAACGTACATATGGTTTTATGTGATGTTGGTTTTGTACGTGTCACCGCAGTTATGACTTGAAATGTCCTTTAAGTGGGGCTATAATTCTAATGCTCCGTGACGTTTTAAAATAACGTACCATCTGCACTACACCTAAACCTAGCCGATAGTCTGAACAAAAGCAAATGTGAGGTAAAGGCGCATTCGCAAGCATGCCTTTTTAGCTTGTTTTTCGATCTCTCATCCTTCAGCTCTTTCATCGTGAGTCATGTTTTTCACAGGATCAGTACCCAAAGATACTGCATCCTAAAACCAATAGAAGGTTTGCAGTTAGAGAATAATAGAATAGAAGGTCAGTTACTTGGATGCACAGCCATATTGGTGATACTCAGGTATAAACAACAGCATGTATTGCACAGTTAATATGTAAAAATGTAAAACATTTTCTGCTATTTTCTGCTGTCTAAACCATGGAAAAAACGTATGGAAACTGCTAAATAACATAGAGAAGAACTCAGTAAGTAGGAAATGGCGCAAGATTTTGACAAATTAAAGTTAATAGGTGGTAAAGATACATACAAACAGTATTAATTAAGATATTAGCCTAATATTTCATCTAATGAACAAACATGAATGTTGTCAAGATTCTTGCCCTGGAAATCCTGGTTCAGTTTGGGAAACAAACCCCTTTTGTTTCTCAGAAAGTTTTTGCACTCTTCTCCTTGATTTGTTGCAACTTTTAACAGTCTATAGTACTCCAAATGCTTTTCCTGGTCTGATTAGTACAGCCCAAAATATGACAATAGTTCACCATTTTCAGCAGCAATTATCAGCAAAATATGCAGGTTTCGTTCCGTTCAGTGGCATTGTTTACATTCAGTCCCGCCAATATGGCCGACTGAGGACGCATGGTGAAAACACTCTATTCTGGCCAGCTGAGCTACCGAGCAAGTTAGTTACGTCCGGAAAGTGAAACATACAAAGTTATGATTACAGCTCTATAAGAAAACAATTACAAGTGCCCAATGTTTTACCACCTCTAGAGATTATTTGAAATGTACTTATTGGTACGTATTTCTTGTCTTGCGAAAAAGTTCCCACAAGTATGTTTTCGCCATGAGATCAGAGACAATCACAAGTCATTTATTTGCAATTTCAACATCACATGCTAGCAAGCCAAATAACATCATCCTGGTGACAACTCTTGCAACAAATGTAGACTATATCAGAGAAAACCAAACGCCTAATTGCGAGGCATAAAAATGGAACAAAGTTCTCACACTTGCCCAAACTTGGCCCTTGGCCCTCAACAATAAACCCTAAACTCAAGGCTCAACAACAAACCCTAGTTTACTGAGAAACTGTACAAAAGCAGGCAATGCCGGCGCATTGAAGCAATCATTTAATCATTCACTCACCCTTCATGTAGTTCCAGATGCTTATGTCTTTTTTTCTTCAAAGGCTGCTTGAAATCCTCTTGATTCCTACATCTGGCAGTTGATCAGCAGTCTTATCCATTAGGCTGAAAGGCTGTGGGTGATTCCATGTGGTTCTTCTGTTTTACGTTTACTCATGCTGTCCATGTCATCATCGGGTGACCTGTAACCCAGCTGTCAGTGCACAGTAATTCGTTTTTTATCCGTCTCATATCCCTACTGGCGTCCGGCGATCAAGTTAAACGACACCTGCAATTGACCGCCAACCCCAGAACATGAACGGAGAGGGGCATCTTGTGAACAGATGGGGTTTGAATAGATTGGTGTCCGATCAGCTTTAAACATTACATTAAATTACGCTACATTACTATCCTGTGCTCCCAGATGTGATTATCATACAAATGGACGATTGTTCATAATGCACTCGTGATCCAGCAGGGAAGGATTCCATTTCAATGCACAGTCAGGGCCAGAACGCATTTTAGCACAGGGAGAGATTTGACTTGCATATCGCATATTCGTGAAGGAAGGCTGCGTGGAGGTTGCGCTCAGTATGATGAGGGTCTTTTTGGATGTGGCGGAGTGCTGGTGAAAAAAGCCCAAGTTGACAGGTCTGGGGAGATAAGAGCAGTCACCAAGCGACAGTTCGGATGTCAAAAGCAGCTATGCATGACCCAACACGCTGCATCAGCCTCCACCAAATAACCTCGCTTATCTTCTGTCGCTGCCATCAGAAGAATGAAGAGAGAACAGTTTGGTTTTTTCCCTTTCTTTTCCCATCCAAAGAGAGTGCTGTCTTTCAGTTTGAGAAGTGATTTCAAACTCTTCTCTCCAAGTTGAGCTCTAAACACCTGAACCAATTAACCAAGGTCTTCAGGATTACTCTGCAATTATAGGCAGGTGTGTTGGAACTGTAGGCTACCATTCAGGAGTAGTTTAACACTTGTTCATTCCAAAAGACTTTTAACTCTAACTTTGTTTGTCATACTTTATTTTTGTCCCAGTCAATCACTCCTACATTATACCTCAACATATTTTCAAACCATGTGGGATTTGAACCCATGGATCCTTGTCATCAAGACACAAGCTTCTACCACTGAGCCAGAGGAGCCTTTACATGAACAGGGTGTTTTTAACTATATTTGATCTTAAGCCCATAGGGAAACAAATGAATTTCTTTGGGCTGTTTTTGAATTTGAAAAGAGGATTCGAACTCTTGATTTCAGAACTATTATGCTGCATTCTTGCATTATGTGCTATTAGGAATCTTTGGTATTAGGTTAAGAATTGACCACAACCAAACTATAATTGCTTTTAACAACATAGGCTCATTGGAAAATATGTGCCTCTATATAAATTTCTGCAAAACTACAAAAAAAGGTACCTATATGTACAAATCACTGCAGTTTCCAGCTGAAATGAACACTAGTGGCAGTAAAATTCAGACATGATTTTCAGGTACACAGTTTTGATTAACTAATAACTAATTTTCACACAATTACTTGCAGAATATTGTTGTGACTTCAAAACAATTTTAACATCCTGCATGATTTGAAAACTGATACATTGTCATCACATATACAGCTTCATATGCATGAGTCTTCTAATTCAGCAGATGAGCTCAGTAGCTCACGTGATACAGTGTTGCACTTGAGTGATAAAGAGCTCCGATATGAACCCCATGAAACTATGATTTGACAAAACAGCTCAAAGCCAAAGTTAAAATAGCACGGCTGCATTAACAAATGTGTTTTTATATCACTTTTGCATTTGTTAACACTATAAGGTAGGTTTAGGGTTGGGTTTGGTGAAGGGGATATTTCCAACACAACAGAGCATTAACCTTTAGCGATTAACCTTTAGCAATTTATTAAAAGTTTAACAAAAATTACATGAAGTGCCTGTGAAATGTATTAGTATTATTTTTTTTCTCACCAAATTCTGTTTTCCATTACTTTTCTGAATTCCAAGGTTTCATTACATTTCAATAATCAAAAGCATCTCTAATGAATTGATTTTATTAAAATAGAATATTTTATTATTTTATTTATTTTCCTAGAAATACTGTTTTGCGTAAAATTTTTCTGGTAAATATTTCTTAAAGATTTTTTTTAGTAGTAGTAATACTCTCATTACATTATTGTATTTCTGAACAGTTTCTTCAAGTTAAACCAAACTTTTATTTTGACGGGTGGTTGTGAAGACCTTTAAGTTTCTGTTTGTATATGACATGAAGATACTTTGTTCTCCAAAGAAAGGGTAAAATGCCCAAAGACGTTACTCTCAGAGCAGTTCTAGAGGTTGTTTATGTGTTAATGTACTCATATATTGCATGCAGGATTCATATTTAAATAGTATTTTTGTGGCTTAATATTCACGGATGATTCATGATTCTGTCCACACTTTCTGCATCCCTACTGCTATTAGGGAACATTCAGTTTAAGGCTGTTTTTTAACATAGGTTAAACCATAATTGCTCCTAACCATAATATGAAACATATTATTTTGAAAACCTGAGTTTTGAACCCATAATTTGTAGCCTTTGTTTTATTTCAGTAAGCAATTACTAACCCCCTTCTGTTCATTCCCTTTGAGCTTTTATTATAGAGCACAAAAACCCTGCAGACCCAATCCAGGCCCTGAGTAGGCTGAATCTGAATGCTCTTTCCTGACGTAGAGCTCTCAAGTCAATACTTATGTATTACAGAGAGCTTCTTGAAACTGTACAGACTCCTTGTAGAGCTAAGAGTGTACATATCTAAGGTACTTGAGGCCCCATTGATGTGAAGGACCTTTGGAGAGGACCACTACCATATGTTCAGGAAATCACACCAATACCATGTCCCTCAACTACTTTGCCTATTGATTTTGGATTTTGGATTAAATGATCCTTTGCGTAGTTTATATGCTTTAGACTTAGGGCTTTACAATTATACTGTTTACAGCTTCTTTTGAATCCTGTGGAATCAGCTCAATTAATGCCTGCCATAAGCAGATTCTTTGGGGCGGTTTTTTTCATTATAACTGAAATGCTTCATAGCCAAGATGGAAAAAAGAGAGAAAACAGAGGGTTGGACAGAAAAGCCATTCGTCGCAGTTGTCCTGGTGTAGCCATGGTGATGAAAGAAAATCTTTTAGCTCCAAACTGAGACAGCAGACTCTTGTAGATGACATTTTCTGCAAAAAAAATATAAACTCAAGCAATGCCCTTTACCCTTTACATCCTATATAAGATTTGTCTCTAACTAGTGTGAGGTAGATGTTTCAAATATTTGGCAGGTCAAATATCGCTGGTAATATTTTGTTGACAGAATACAACCAAACTACACACTGCCATAGTAAAGGACACTATTCTTTGACAAACAAATCTCTCCCTGACTACAGGCGCACCACTGGAAGAAATGGATAGAAAGATAAATGCGGAGGATAGGTTTTAGGTACGCAAATCTATGGGGAACCTCATTCACACATTAACATGATATCCTAGGGGAAGCGAAAGACTGCTGTGAAGTCGCCCACCCTGAACACACACGGGAACCATCACCATCTGCAATGAAGACAAACTGATTATCTTGTTAGACAGCCCTGCAGCCATTCTGTGTATGATTAGGCATAAAGAAACATGAAACAAGACAGATACTCTTATGAACCTGTGTCAACATGTGGATCAGCTACACACAGCATGTACATCATGTATGAGTTTAATGCATATTTAACATACTGGGAGTGCTGTATATCATTTACACATCACTGGTCTTGATGGTGGATCACTAAATGCTGCAAAGCAACACAGCATGTCATGTAGCCATGCAGGGGTGTTTCCTGGAAGAGACATGTAGATTTATACTTTGAGAAAAAGGAAGCTTCACCATTTGAAAATCATGGGGATTTAAAATGTGATACAAATTATACAAGTAACATTATTAGCCTATTGTAATAAAAATGTCATAGTAAAATAAAAAAAAGTTTAGTATTTAAAGGGAACCCTGGGTATTAAGACTTAAATGGCTTAATAAAATGTAAATATGCTGTAGAAAACCAATGAAAGATTTACTTTATTTAAAAAAAAAAAATGCATAATTTTATACATATTTTGGACTATGGGGGCACCATTATTTCAATGACGTGAAATGGCTGCACTTAATGAGCTACTGCCATAACCTGTTGCTATTTTTACCACAACACAACTAAATAAAATACTGATTCGATGACCACATTGTGTTGCTTTTGGTTGTAATTTTCAGTCGAAGGGCAACAAGAGAAGAAATAGAAGTCTTCACTGTTTTCCTAGTGTTAAGAAGAGGAGAAAAGAATGGGAGGATGCCTGTCAATTAATAAAATGTCCTAAACACCTGTGTCTTTGTTCTCTCCACTTCAGCCCTGATACCTTTAAGGCTTTTAGTAGACTACAGCTACTGAAAGAGCTTACAAATGGCAGAGACAAGAAATGCTAGATGCCATCCTGGCAGGATGTAAACATGCCCAGCGTCTGAATGAGTTTCTCAGTGTGGATTTCACTCAATTCGGGGGTGTTTAGACTCCTTGTGTGGAAAATTAATGGTACAGTATTTGGTTTAAACCTATGCTTATATCCATTTCCACTTGTAAGCTCTTTCAGGAGCTGTGATCATCATATCAGTATTTTATTTTCCAAGTTGTGTTGCTGTAAAAATAGCAACAGTGGCTCACCGAGTACAACTATTTGACGTCATCGAAAGAATGGCACCCCATAGTTCAAAATATGTATAAAATGATGTGGATTTTTTCAAATGTAAATCTTTCATGGATTTTCTACTACATATTTCAGTAAGAGACATCATTTACATTATAAATTGTATTTAACCGATTTTAAAACCAATGGAAACATTGAAGACATGAAGACAGTTTCATCTGAATTTTAGCCTTGTAATCCTCTGGATGCGCAAACTAAGCAATTTGACCAGACCAATTGCATCAACACACTTGTTGACTTTCTAAGTGACACATGATCTCACAAAAACTCACAAGATCAAAAGTGACTAGAGAACAAAAATGCATGGAAGACAATGGCTGGCTTTCCTAGTGCGTGTTCTGTTATATAGTACATAAACAAAATATATAAGCAAGCAACATCAGGTAGGTGACGCTTTCTTACTTTCATGAGCTATTGGGGGTATCACGTAAGAGGCAGCCGGATCAAACATGTCAAACAAATATCAAACATGAGTTTGGGGACGTTCTGTCTCAATCAGGAGCAGTTAAATAATCATAATGATACCACAAAATAGCGGATTTTTGGGCCAAAAATCATTTGCGACATCCCTCTCCACCAATAGAGTGTTTTCGCGACACCTCATCAATTACCATATTGGCGACACTGAATGTAAACCATGCCACTGAACAGAACGAAACTTGCATATTTTGCTGATTATTGCTACTAAGAATGGTCAATTATTGTCATGTTGAGGGCTGTTCTAATTGGTCGAACTGGGGAAAATATTTGGAGTACTACAGACTGTCAAAAGTTATAACAAATCAAAGAAAAGAGTGTCTGAGGAACAAAAGGCATTTGTGGTTGGCAAACTTAGCCAGGATTTCCAGGGCAAGGTTCTTGACATTCGTGTTTGTTCTTATTTCCAGTCAGGTAGGTGAAATATTAGGCTAATATCTTTATTATTACTGCTTTTAAGTATCTTTACCACCTATTAACTTTAGTTTGTCAAAAACATTGCACCCTTCCCTGCTTACTAAGTCCTTCTCTATATGGTTTAGCAACATTTTTTCCTGGTTTAAACAGCATAAATTAGCAGAACAATGTATTCAGTTACATTAAACATGCAATCCATGTTGTTTACATCTGAGTATCTCTCTAAGTATCTCCAAGATGTGTATCTTGGTAACTGACCAAATCGTGACATAAGTGCAAACCCTCTATTGTTCAGGGGTGTAAATCGGGTTTAAAATCTTCAAGTGTGGGGCCATCCTAAACCATATCGCATTTGAACATTATTTCAATTAATCTTGAAACCCTAATGCCAAGACCTTTTGCAAAGACAGGAATGATTGCATGTAGTGGAGGTGTAATTCTGGACCAGTACATCCCAAACAT
Source organism: Garra rufa (assembly GCF_049309525.1). Classification (NCBI taxonomy): domain Eukaryota; kingdom Metazoa; phylum Chordata; class Actinopteri; order Cypriniformes; family Cyprinidae; genus Garra; species Garra rufa. Next base: position 20,862,513 of record NC_133364.1, read on the forward strand.
ATCCTTGTATGTCTGCCTCATTTAACACACCTGACTGAAATCATCTGCTCATTAATAAAGTCTGCGAGACCTGAACTGGGTTTCCAAAAGGGAAAGATTCAAAACTGTACTGAGGCCTCCAGAACAGGTTTGGGAAACACTGTTGTAGACTTTTCCTGCTTTTTTGTTACAGGGCAGTATTTTTGGGAAGGTGCTATTTGAGCTCTCAAGAGATGGAGAACTGGGGGTATAGAAGAAATCTTCATATTAAATATTGATGTAGCACACTTCACGCAATTTTTAACACCATTATTCAGGAAAGGGCTGGGGAAAGAGAGCATGATGGGAATGTTGTCAGCTCCACTTTATGTTCAACAAATAGCACAGCAGCGGTGCCTTCTGTATTTATTTGGGGTTACCCATTTCAACTTTCACATCCACAGAAGCCCGCACTGATTCCATCTTACAGTTAAGATTACCTGAATTTCCTTCTTGTTACATAAACTTTTATTCTTCCCCGCAGAGGCAGTCACGGTGTAGGTGTATTCATGACCTGAGGGTTCTCTGGAGACATGACGAAATCACGAAACCTTTGGTGTAACAGCTGGAACCTACTCGCAAACATACAAGTTAGTAACCTTTTTTTCTTGTTGCACTTGTGTCAGAATTGTGAATAGTATGCCTAGGGCTACAGCACTTGCGGCAGGTTGCCCTCCACACATAATGAAGATTTTACACCACCTCTGACGAACATGTCACATGCATGTGTGTCTTTGACTCTCAATAGAAGACCAGATTCGTCAAGGTCCATTGCTTCTTTTGAAAGTCCAGTTTTATAATGGAATCTGCTGATATGTGACATGAAGGCAGGGATGTGGATGAATGAATAGAGATAAATAAGAGTTCTGAAAAAACCTCCTGACCTTGAGAAGATAATTGACCGGAACAAGCGTACAATACGAGAGCAAAACTCACGTGATTGCATATTTTAAAGGTCATGTGTGTATTTTGTCCCAGTTATTTTCACCAACACGTTCTAAAATGAGAAAAAGTGTGCATGCTGATGAGCATCAGTCATGTAATGTAACACATCTGTGGAAGACATGGAGAGTTCATTTACGTGTATTCTTTGTAAAGGGGATACGGCTTGTTTAAAGCAGGGTAATTAGAGGGCTACCCTGTGTGTCAATGATGAAGACGAGAAGAAAGAGGAGCTGATTGGAGAGCACTCGTCCCGACACTTCCTGTCTGAATGCTTGCGAAAACGGAACCCATCTGTTTAAACAATGCACAATTACCAGCATTTAAACAGCTAAATTCGTTAAAGTGATTAGCCCTGTGTTTACCATAAGCAACACTCTGTACACAAGATAACAGGCTCATCTGCATATGCTAATTAGGGCAATTAGATATGCTCCACAGAGTAATTTCTATTCAGCCAACCTACAGGCAGTTTTAGGAGATTATCACAAATAATGAAATAATTCAATCAATCACATAAAGGCTAATATATGCGCAACAAATGGCAAGGGGCAGCCCGAGCGACAGATTTAATGTCACAAACAGCAGAAATAAACCTGGTCAACAACGGTCAGCTTCTCTTGCTTCCTGATTACAAGAGTGCAATAACGATGGACTGAAATACATAATAGAACAAAGTAAAATGAACCATTATGTGTGATCTCTCTTTTAAATAAAACCATGACCCTAAAATCCTAACATACACACTATACTTATATATACAGTCAAGCCTGGCAAATTCTGACTTAAAGGTACTTTTATTCATCCAGCAAGTTTTTTTTTTTTTTGAGTAGAAATGACACAGGCGTCTCCCAGAAGATAATAAGACCATGTACAAGAGGCATCATTGTGGAAAAAATTATTACTTTCTTTCTATCTTTTATTTACATTTGAGCAAAAATTGGCATGTCCAAAATTATTCATACCCTTCTCAATAATCAATAGAAAAGCCTTTATTGGCTATTACAGCAATCAAACGCTTCCTATAATTGCTGACCAGCTTTTTGCATGTCTCCACTGGTATTTTTGGCAATTCATCTTTAGCGATGAGCTTCAACTCTTTCAGATTGGAGTGTCTCCTTGCCATCACCCTGATCTTTAGCTCCCTCCACAGATTCTCAATTGGATTTAATTCAGGACTCTGGCTGGGCCACTGCAAAACGTTAATGTTTTTCTCTGCTAACCATTTCTTCACTACTTTTGCTGTGTGTTTTGAGTCGTTGTCGTGCTGAAATGTCCACTGGTGCCCAAGGCCAAGTTTCTCTGCAGACTGCCTGATGTTGTTGTTGAGAATTTAGATGTATTGCTCCTTTTTCATTGTGCCATTTACTGTGATTAGGTTCCCTGGTCCACCAGCTGAGAAACACACCCAAAACATTAGGTTCCCACCACCATGTTTGACAGTGGGGATGGTGTTCTTAGGTGGGTTGAAGGCTTCTCCTTTTTTACCCCAAATGAAGGCTACATCATTGTGGCCAAACAATTCAATTCTGAGATACAGTATTTCACAGTGCGGAACGTCTTGTATTTTTTAATAATACTTTGCACTGTAGCCACTGGAACTTCAAAACTTTTAGATATGTTCTTATAGCCCTTTCCTGACTTGTGAGCAGCCACAATGCACAGCCGCAGGTCTTCAGTGAGCTCCTTTGTCTTAGCCATGACTGTTCACAAACCAACAGTAGAGAGCTTCTGTTTTCACCTGTTGAGTTGATTAAAACAGCGTTTCCCAATGAATCAGGGTAATTAGGATGCTTTAAAACAGCTTGGACTATTTGGAATGGTATAGAACTTTGGATTTGAAAAGGGTTTGAATCATTTTGGACATGCCACTTTTGTTCAAATGTAAATAAAAGCTGAGAAATATATTTTTTTCCCCACAATGATGCCTCTTGTACATCGTCTTATTATCTTATAATCCTGTGTCATTTCCAGTCAGAGAGAGAAAAAAAAAAAAAAAAAAAAAAACTTGCTGGTTGAATAAAAGTAACTTTAAGTCAGAATTTTCCAGGGGTATGAATAATTTCGGGCTTGACTGTATCTGTGCATTATTATTACTAATTGTACAATTATTCAGCATTACAAAAATCTTTGCTCTTCCCAACATGCATGAGGTTAAAAGATAGACAGAGGTGATCTTAATTTATATCAGTTTTTTGGATGATTGAATGGTGAGTGGGCAAAGATGAAAGTGCATATTTTTCCGCAGCGCTGTTTTTTGTTGTAGAGTTCATGTTGAAAAGAATAAGCCTAGGCTCCATTGATTCTTTTCCTCCCTCCATCCCTCAAGTTATTAATCAAAGCCTGCAGCCATAGAAAGACGTGTGGATAAACACAGGAGTGGATCAGTTTAATTTGATGCTCTGATGCATTATCAGCGAGCAGCGACCAATATTAAACTAGAAACCGTCATCACTTGGATAAGGAATAGGAAAAGGAATAGACTTCAGTCTGAAGCCCAAAGTATACTTCAGGTTTTATGCGCTTTTATGCAAAATGTGTTGACTGCCTGCATTTGCACACTATTAAATTAAGTGTACTTTGACAGGCTTTTCAACTGTACTCATGCACTACCATACGCAAGTACATACTTTGAGCTAAAAGGGGTGTTTAACCAGCGTTTTCAACTAAAAACTGAAAAACCTTTGGTACCATTACTTAAAGCCTTTATGTGCAATGCATTATAAAAGTAGTTTTAAAGCATTAATTACAGCTTGTAATGCACATTGTACAATCTCATAAATAATTGTAACCACAGTTAATACATTATAACACTTATCAATTCATTGCTACACTATGCCTTTTAAATTTTGCTATAATTACTTATGACAAGATATATCACAATGCATATTACGAAATGAATATTTATCATGCATTATACACTTTATATAGAGGGTTTAAGTAAAGTGTTACCAAACTTTTTTTAATGTTTTGGCCATTCATTTACACATCAAGAGTGTTTTGAGAGCCTGAAAATGCTAACTTTTAAAAACTGGTTTCAAAGTGCAAAGTGCAAGTTTTTAAAAATAATATCCTGCGTGTAAACTACAAAAATGTGAATTCAGTTATAACTGCCGTCATACACATGCATATTACATGAATGCTTATGTTTGGAGGCATTTGTTTGGTTTGATTATCATGTCTATCACACTGAAATCTTGTGTTTTAAAGCCATGTCAGTTCAAACTTCTAATATAGGGCTTTTACACACCATGTGAGTACTAAACTAAGTTCTCTTTCATGTCATATTGCGCTTGAACTGTCAAATATACACAAGTTTATGTTAAAAACACACAAGATCATTTTTAATGTACTATAACATCCAAGAAACAACTCATACATGGCCGCTCTCAAGTATAAGGTGCTTTCCTTGCCATTAAAGCTTGGATAACCCCTTATTTACACTGTTTTACACACCTATGTCTTCTTTGATTAAAAATATTCTCAGATTAAAAATCTGTCACCATGACTTATCGCAAAAGGAAAAAATTAAGTTTTAGCTGCATAACATTGGTTAAAGGAGACCTATTATGCACCCTTTTACAATATGTCATATACATCTTGGGTGTCCCCAGAATGTGTCTGTGAAGTTTCAGCTCAAAATAACCCACAGATCATTTATTATATTACTTTGAAAATGCCTATTTTGAGTGGAAGCAGTAACACGCTGTTTTCATGCATGACTGTTTAAATGCAAATGAGCTACTGCTCCCCGCCCCTTTTTTCCGAATAGGGTTGTGCTTTTACAGCTTGTACCTCGGATACTCTGTTAAAAACATCTGTTTGGTTTTGATTATCAGGAAATCTTGCGTTTTAAATCTATTTCAGTTTAAACTAATATAGGGTTGTCTAAGCCAGTGGTTCTCAATCCTGGTCCTGGAGGACCCCTGCTCTGCACATTTTGCATGTCTCCCTTATTTAACACACCTGATTGAGATCATCAGCTCATTAGGAAAGAGATCCATGAACTGAACTAACAAGCTGAAGATCTCAATCAGGTGTGTTAAATAAGAGAGACATGCAAAATGTGCAGAGCAGGGGTCCTCCAGGACTAGGATTGAGAACCAGTAAGCACACATACCTGAAGCATGTGAGCCCTAAACTAAGTTCTCTTTCATGTCTTATTGCGCTTAAACTGTCAAATACACACAAGTTTATGTTAAAAAAACAAACAAGTTACAAAAACCATCGGTTATGTCTTTGAAGGTAAACAGCTGGGAAAGAAACCACATGTTTTTTATTAGATCTCTGTGGCAGCAGCATAATATACAGTAAATTAATCAATAAATCCACTGATCTCTTGTCTCCTCTGAGGCTGAGACTATAAATAGTGTTCTGTGCTTGTCTGTGCAGACAGACAGAACAGTTAGCATGCTTTGCTCTAACTTTTGCCATGGTGTTAGAACCAGTACACCGTTGTTGCTTGCGAAAACAAAATAGCGGCACAGTGGGTGGAAACATGCAGATTATGGACGGCAATATTATAATAGGATCTCCTTCCTACTCCACGGGGGAAGTGAAATCTGAACGGCTCGTTTTTTCACAACCTTACCAAAAAAAATTTACTGGGTTGTTCTTTTTCACATTTTCTGAGTTGATAGATAAACTGGGGACACAATTAAATCACTTAAACACAGAAAAAGTCAGATTTTCATGATGGAAACGCCATCATTTCACTTTTATCGTCATTCATAAAATATTGCAAAAGACAATACTGATCAGCATGTTTTTCATCATATGTAGCCCCACATTTCCATCAGAAGGCTCAAATACACTTTCATCTACATCAAACCTGATTGTTTTTGTTTAAAGCTTATTTTTCATATCTTTCACTGATTAATAATCAGAGTAGTCAAATCTAAAACTTCAAAACTACTACTGTCAAAGAAAAAGTAATTGAAGCTCAAATGAAAACTAATAAAAGCTTTTTTTTCATCAGTCACAAAATCTGCTAAAGGACTTTCTGAGGTATGTAAGCCACTAATTTGGAATTATTGATTTAGCGAGACGAAGACACAGAAGAATGTCTTGGGATGTCAGGTGTGTTGGAGAGCTGGCCGACAGGGCGTGGCATCTTCGACCTTCACTACAAGAAGGATAATTATAGAATCACCTGATGTTACCGTAGCAACAGAAACCAGAGGTTCACATGTTCATCCCACTGTGCTGCGCTGCGTTGCTACGGAGACACCCTCCTCTCCTGTTAGCACAACTGTGAACACTTAATCTGATCATTTTAGAGAGGTGCCATGTCACCTCGAGCACTTTTTTCCCCTTGCTATTCATGACACCAACTAACGCTTAAAGAAATGAGACAACGCTATTATACCAGGCCAGATAACTTAGTTTCCTTCCTCTCATGACAGTGAGAGATTAGAGTTCTATCTAACAAGTCCTCTGAGATATGGGAGCTCACAGTGTTAGTAAACAGAAAACATGGAGACAGGGGAAAAAAATAGCTACGCCTCTGCTTTAAACCCTAGTGAGCGGTCTCACTGTCAACATACAGTAGCAAAGTGACTGAATCAAATTCTCTACATAGGTAGCAGCAACACCACCATTCAAAAGTCGGTGGTTGGTTAGATTTTTAAATGTTTTGTGAAGAAAGCTCAGTTTTGATTTTCTTTAATTAAAAATGGACAATCTGTAATCCTGTGACAGTCTTTTCTACATTTATTAGGGCAGTCACTAACGCTTATTTTAGTAATCGAGCAATCAGTCAATTATTCTGATGATTGAGTAATCTTATAATTATCGAGTATTTTCGCGACGCGTCATATTGGCGACACAGAGCGTAAACAATGCCACTGAACTAAACGAAGCTTGCATGTTTTGTTAATTATTGCTGCTAAAAATGGTCAGTTAGTTTCAAGTTTTGGGCTGTACTAATCAGTCGGACCAGGAAAAGCATTTGGAGTACTACAGACTGCCAAAAGTTAGAACAAATCAAGGAGAAGAATGTCCGAGGAACAAAAAGCGTTTGTGGTTAGCCAAATTGAACCAGGATTTCCAGGGCAACTATCTTGACAACAGTCATATTCGTTATTTCAGGTAGGTAAAATATTAGGCTAATATCTTAATTAAAACTGCTCGTACGTATCTTTACAACCTATTAATTTTAGCTTGTCAAAATATTGTGCCCTTTCCTGCTTACTAAGTCCTCCTCTATGTGATTTAGCAGCTTCCACACATTTTTTCAATGGTTTAGACAGCATAAATTAGCAGAACAACACATTCAGTTGTACATTAACTGTGAAATCCATGCTGTTCATTACATCTTTTGCCAATATGCCTGTGCTACCGGGCAGGGTTGGGGCCATTCATGAATTGAATTGAGAATGAATGGTAAATTCCAATTCACTTCCTGGAATGGAATTGGAATTGCATGCAGCTGACAGGAAATGGAATTGGAATTGAATTGGAATGTCAGGAAACAGAATTGAATTCAAATAAATTCCACTTGAGTTGCTAAATAAAATAATTTGACTCGATTTGCTTGATAGTTTTTAGTACATTAAATATGGTAAATCACATAAACGACAAACATATAAAATACAAAGTACTGTATATTTAGTATGTTAAGCATGATCATTTCACATGACAAATTTCAGGAAATGATGATAATTCGATGCAATAAAAAGTGAATGAAATAAATGAATGAACATGACTCATTTTTTGTGAGTTGAGACATATATTATGTGGTAATCATATATTGAATGTATAGTACATCCAGAAACTTATCACCACTGTCATTCAATTATTAATTCATAATGTACAGTTCTCATTTTTATTTACTTGCATTTGATCAACTCTGTTCAATCATGGTATTTGTAAAGCATCATAAATAAAGTTCAAATGCAATCTAAATGCAATCACAAATAAATGCTCAGAAACAGCAATAAACGGAATTCAGTGGAATTTCCCTGAATTTAATTCCACTTCCTGTAATTCCAATTCAATTCCAACTCTGTTTCCTGTAATTGCTGTTGAATTCCAATTCCAGTTCCATTTCCTTCTTTGAATTGGAATTGTTGAATTCATTCCGGAATTGACCCCAACCCTGCTACCGGGTAACTGACCAAATCGTGAGGTAACGTCAAATGCAAACCCTCTATAAAAATAGACCTAGTCTTTAAAATGATTTAAAATATATGTATAATATCAATGAGGCAATGATAATTAGTTCAAATAATGTATCAGAAGCAAGTAATCATATGGTTTTACTGAACAAAACTGGTAAAATACATAATGGCCCAGTTTCAGAGACAGGGTTTAAAATAAGCCAGGATTAGGTCATCGTCCAATTAAGACATTTAAGTAATTTTTATAAACATGCTTAGAAAAAAAAAAAAAAAAACATTACTGGTGTGCATCTTGAGACAAAACAAAGGCACTGATATATTTTAAGATCAGTCAGTGCAAGTTTCTTTTAGTTAAAACAGCTCAGATTTACATTTTAGACTAGGACTAGGCTTAAGCCTTGTCTGTGAAACCAAGGAAAAGTATTATAAACAATAGAGCTAACGCATATAGGCTAACGCACATTAAGCGTAATAACAAATGCCTGCAGAGGGCGCCAAAAGACGATTGTTTTTATACTTTACTGCTTGATTCTCGTTTAATATTGACTACGCAATATTTAAATCAAATGTCCATTTAATCTTTAATATTTAGCTATTTATATTTAATATTTAGCTGCTGAAATTGGTCAATTATTGTCATGTTTTGGGCTGTACTAAATGGTCAGACCAGGAAAACATTTGGAGTACTATAGACTACCAAAAGTCATAACAAATCAAGGAGAAGAGTGCAAAAAGGTTTGCTTGTAGTTGGCTAAACTGATCCAGGATTTTTTTCAGGACAAGAATCTTGACAATATTTGTTAAACGTTTGTTCTCATCATTTCCAGTCAGGTAGGTGAATATTAATAGAGTAGGTAATATCTTAATTAATACTGCTCATATATACAGTGCCTTGCAAAAGTATTCATACCCCTTCATTTTTTTCACGTTGTTTTGTTGCAGCATTATGTTAAACTGCTTTAAATTACTTTTTTTCCCACATCAGTCTACATCTCATACACCATAATGACAAAGCACAACAGGTTTGTAACAAAAAATCCCGTTGCATAAGTATTCATACCCTTTTCTGGGAAATTTAGCTCAGGAGCATTCATATTGCTTCTAGATGTTACTACACTTCGAGTGGAGTTAAACTGTGGCAAATTCAATTGAATGAGTATGATTTAGAAAGGCACACACCTCTCAGAAAAGGTGTAACAGCTGAAAATGGATTTCAGAGCAAAAACCAAGTCCTGAGGTCAAGATAACTGCCTGTAGAGCTCAGTGACAGACTTGCGTTAAGGCAATGATCTAGGGAAGAGTTCAGAAAAAAATCTGCTTCATTGAAGGTTCACAGAAGCATTATCCATAATGGAAGACGACTGGAACAACTAGGACTCTAGAAAATGTCTGCCAGCCCCCATCCAAGCTGACAGAGCTTGAGAGGTGACAAGGTGAGGCAAAGAATGGCAGATAATTGCCAAATGCAGATGTGCAAAGCTTGTCACATCATACCCAAAAAGACTTGAGGTGCTTCAACTATGTGCTGAGTTAAGGGTATGAATACTTATGCAATGTACTTATTTCAGTGTTTTATTTTTAATACATTTGTAAAATTTACAAATCTGTTTTTTGCTTTGTCATTATTATGGTGTATGGAGTGTAAATTGATGTGAGAAAAAAAATAATTTAAAGCAGTTTAACATAATGCTGCAACAAAACGTGAAAAAAAATAAGGAGTATGAATACTTTTGCAAGGCACTGTATCTTTACCACCTGTTAACTTTAGTCAAAATGCACCCTTTCCTGCTTACGAAGTCCTTCTCTGTATGATTTAGCAGCTTCCACACATTTTTCCGTAGTTTAGACAGCATAAACTAACAGAACCATGCTGTTGTTTACATCCGCCAAAATGGCCACGCATCTGGGTAGCTGAGCAAACCATGACATAAGTGAAAACACTGTATATAAGAGCATAAGGTTGTTGTTCTGGAACAGCTCTAAAACTGTCATCTAGGTAGACATCTCATTCTAAATTAAACAGATCCTGTGTTCTCAGGTTAGCAGGAATAAAGCTTTCATCAAGAGGAGAATGAGAGTGACTCTCACAGACACTCTATAGATAATTACACTCTTTTTCATTCATCTCTGTGGAGCTCTGCTAATGAGAATCCAACATGATTCAGCCGACACAAGCAGACCACAGTAATTATATTCACATATGATGTGAATATACGTCCTTGATCATTTCCGAAGTTTATCCGGGATCTTATTTTTTTCATCCTCTGGCTGCCATGGTGACCTAACAGAATGATGAGCGAGGAGAAACAGTTGTTCTGGACTCCTCTCGCTGTTCAATCTGCCTCGCAGTGTGTGGCACATGGCTGTCGGAGGCAGAAATCCTCTTATGCTGCCTCCATTAGAGGTGCCCTCTATCCAACAAGACCACACCGTTTCCCGCTCTCACTCTTGGCTCTCATACAGACCTCTCCTGAGAATCTGGAGGTCACTAAGACGCATACAGAAGACCCGAAAGCCTCTGAGAAAGGAGGCTGACTCATAAGAACTTACACTGCTCCGAGAGATCAGAGATCGCAGCTATAGAGTCCCAGCAGGCGCAGAGGAAGCCGTTGTGTTAAAGGTTAATAAGCGTCAAATACAAAAATATATAGTGTAGCTAATTTAAAAATTATACCAATATAAAATGAAAGGTCCACTAAAGTGCTTTGAAACACTCAGCGTTATTCTGTGTTGACTTAATTTCAACTGAAACAGTAAATATGGGGCGAAAGAAGTCTGCTTGTCTCACCTTGTCTGTCTAAATCGTTCCCTATCCCCTATATAGTGCACTACGTGCCATTCACCGTACAGAAAATACCAACTCTGTAAACAAATGAGCGGCTTCAGCATCTATTTATAGCGTAGGGGGCGAGACGCTTTCAGATTCTAGAGAGCATTTGATTGGACAGAAAGTTGATGAGAAGCTGAAAAATCAAAACCATTGGTCCATATTGGCAGAACTGTAAGTTTTGAATTCTTATATCTTCTAAATGCAAATTTTGTCATTGTTTTGGAGCACACTTGCTTGTAGATATGTGACCCTGGACCACAAAACCAGTCATAAGGTTAAATTTGACAAAACTGAGACATCATATGAAAGCTCAATAAATAAGCTTTCTATTGATGTATGGTTTATTAGGATAGGACAATATTTGGCTGAGATACATCTATTTGAAATCAGAAATCTGAGGATGCAAAAAAATCAAAAAGACTGAGAAAATCACCTTTAAAGTTGTCCAAATTAGGTTCTTAACAATGCATATTACTAATCAAAAATTACATTTTGATATGTTTACAGTAGGAATTTTACAAAAAATCTTCATGGAACATGAACTTTACTTAATTTCTTAATGATTTTTGGCATAAAAGAAAAATCAAAAATTTTGACCCATGCAATGTATTTTTGGCTATTGCTACAAACATACCCCAGCGACTTAAGACTGGTTTTGTGCTCCAGGGTCACATATATCTTAAGGCTAAGATATTCATACTAAAAGCCAAAAAACTTCAATTGTGATTTCATGGGAACTTTAAAGGGTTAAGAAAACCCTTTTAATTAACCCTTTAATTAAAAAAGTGGCGATATTTTGAAATAATATAATTTTATAAGGTGAGGTAAAGACTTTTAAAAACCTTTTCAAGACTAAATAAAGGAAATTTAAGAAATAAATTGAATGTAACACAATACTCTCTAATTGTTCATGTCTTGAATTAGCAATACTTCAAAGTTTACTTTTTAATTAATTTTCCCAAGAAAAAAAAAATGCTTTTTGTCGTTTTCCAGTGCTAATGTGCAAAGATTCTTAAATCAAAGTACATTTACTTGAAAGACTTTTCAGATTTTCTCAGAGCTTTCTGTGAGAAAATGTATCAAATTTAAGAGAGATTATGGTTAAAACAAACAAATATCTGCAAGTGGGCTCAGAAAAATTAATTCTTAGAACTTCATTCAAAGGGGAAACAAGTTTTAATTTTCCATTGACAGACATCTTGTTTTAAGCATGAACTCATTTTGTTTCATTTTTCAGAAAACAAGACTTCGTATCTTCAGTTTGCATCTCAAGCAAATGTATTACATCTTTGATTTAACGATAGAAAAATTCTGTCATTAATTGCTCATATTTGATTTATTTCAAAAGAAATTAAATACAATGGACACATGCTTTTCACACTTAAGATTTAAAACTAGCTTGAAGATCAGAGGTCAGTATTTGTAGTATTTATTCAGTATTTTATTCTGGCAGATCAGCTTAGTTGCTCAGCTTCATTTCTTGTTTGACATCAGTCCAAAAAAAAAAAAAAAAAAAAATAGAAAAAGCTGAAATTTCAAAAATTCAATGAAAGGATGTACAACCATAAACCTGGCTGTGACAATCATTTTTTTTCCCACATATAAAGGTCTGAGAAGTGTTATATATTTGTTTTTTTACTACTTACTGTTAGAAACTAGGCCTAACAGTATTTAGGGTTTCTGCAGGTCATAAAAATTAAAGGAATAATTAACCCAAAAATTTAAATTGTGTCTTTAATTGCTCACTCATGTTGTTCCAAACCTGTAAGACCTTCGTTCGTCGTCAAAACACAAGATTTATTGAGATATTTTTGTTAAAATTAATTGGGGGACTCTCGAAAATGGAGGCGGGGACTGATGTGGAAGAGAAGAACTGTTAAAAAAGTTATTTTTGTTTTCTTTGCACACAAAAAGTATTCTCAGAGCTTTATAAAATTATGTTTGAACCACTGATGTCACATGGAACAAAGTCTTTCTATGCCTTAAACGTGTCAGTTGCGTTGCGGTCTATGTAGAGTCAGAAAGCTCTGAGATTTCATAAAAAAAAAAAAAAAAAAATCTTAATTTGTGTTCTGAAGATGAACAAAGGTCTTACACGTTTGGAACGGCATGAGGGTGAGTAATTAATGACAGAATTTTCATTTTTGGTAAACTATTTCTTTAATTTCTGCAAAAACCCAGAATATAGTTAGCCCTAGTTTCTAACAGTAAGTTGTAAAAAACAAATCTGTAACACTTCTCAGACCTTTATAAGTGAGAGAGAGAAAAAGAATACATTAAGATTCTCACAGCACCTCAAGTTCATGGTTGTACATCCCTTTCTTGAATTTCTGCTGTTTTTTTGCCCCTTTGACTGATGTCAAACAAGAAATGCCGCTGAGCAACCGAGCTGATGTGCCAGAATAAAATTTGCTGGAAAAAACAAATACTGACCTCTGATCTTCCAGCTAGTTTTAAATCTTAAGTGTGAAAAGCACGTGTCCATCGCATTTCAATCCTTTTTCCCTCTCATGATTTAAAACTTGAGATCATTTTAAGACTACCAAACAAAAACCCAGTGACTCTTTCAATGCGGTCTGCACAGAAATTCAAAGTGATTCTCTGTTGATTGTGTCTATTGTCAGCAAAAGTGTGTTTGTCATATTGTATAAGTGCACAGTTTGAAAGACAAGCTTTGTTGCAAGTCTAGAAACCGATCTAATGTTCCCTTAGGGGGATAGTTAACTCAAAAATGAAAATTGTCATCTTTCACTCACCCTCATGTCATTCCAAGGCTGTATGGGTTTCATTTTTTTTTTTTCTGTAGTGCACAAAAGGAGGATGTTAAAGTACTGTCCTAGTCTCTTTTCAATGCAGCTGCACTAAAGACTTATCCTAAGTCCTCTAAAGCCACACAACAGCTTCCTGTGAGAAACAGACTGAAATTAAAGTCATTAAATTGAGTAAATGATTACATTTCTGGGTTCCCCAACTTGTGAATGAACAGCTATACATTACCCATAGAGATGTGTGTTTTTTTTTTTTTAACAGTTGACTACATTGATGTGCTGTCTTCTCTTCCCTCTTACACTCAGAGTGTCCACACCATGGAGAATACAAGAACCAGAGGAAGATGAGAGAAAAACAAGAGATGCAAACGTGTAACACACGCACACACATACAGTTGAAGTCAAAAATGTACATACACCTTGCAGAATCTGTAAAATGTTAATTTTTTTAAATCAAAAATAAAAGGGATCATACAAAATACATGTTATTTTTTATTTAGTACTGACCTGAAAAAGAGATCTCTCATAAAAAAAACATTAACATTTAGTCAACAAGAGAAAATAATTAGTAGTTGAACAGCTGAATTTATAAAAATGACCACTGTTCAAAAGTTTACATACACTTGATTCTTAATACTGTGTTGTTACCTGAATGAGCCACAGTTGTGATAGTTGTTCATGAGTCCGTTGTTTGTCCTGAACAGTTAAACTGCCTGCTATTCTTTAGAAAAAAATCCTTCAGGTCCCACAAATTCTTTGGTTTTTCAGCATTTTTGTGTATTTGAACTCTTTCACACTGAGGACAATGGAGGGACTCATATGCAACTATTACAAAAGGTTCAAACACTCACTGATGCTCCAGAAGGAAACACAATGCATTAAGAGATGGAGGGTGAAAACTTTTTGAATTTGAAGATCAAGGTAAATTTGACTTATTTTGTCTTCTTGGAAACTTCTGCAGCTTCTAAAGGGCAGTACTAAATGAAAAGAAATAAAATATTTAGGCAAAATAAGAAAAATGCACACATCTTCATCCTGTTCAAAAGTTTTCACCCCCAGCTCTTAATGCATCGTGTTTCCTTCTGAAGCATCAGTGAGTGTTTGCTGAAAGATCAAAGAATCTGTGGGAGCTTAAGGACTTTTCTGAAGAACAGCGGGCAGTTTAACTGTTCAGGACAAACAAGGGACTCATGAACAATTAAACTAAACAAATCAACAAAAAACAGCTGTGGATCATTCAGGTAACAACACAGTATTAAGAAATCAAGTGTATGTAAACTTTTGAACGGGGTCATTTTTACAAATTGAACTATTATTTTCTCTTGTGGACTATATGTAAACGTCTTTTATGTGAAATATCTTATTCAGGTCAGTACTAAATAAAAAAAATAAAATGCATTTTATATGATCCCTCTTATTTTGGTAAAATAATTATCATTTTGCAGACTCTGCAAAGTGTATGTAAACTTTTGACTTCAACTGTATATACTGAATATATTCCAGGTGTACCATGGCAGATTGAGACACTCATGTAGTTCATATCCTATGATAAAAGGCAGGTTAAAACAGCAGCAGGGTGTTTCCACCTTGAGGACGGACAGATGTGAGGATGAGAAACAGAGCTGGAAGCTAAAACATTCTGGATAACTTGAGGTGAAACAATTTAAAACACCAAAAATGAAACATTTAACACCTGCCTGGAGAGAGAGAGATAAAAAGACTATGAAAAGTAGAAATAAAACAAAATTAGAACAGAGACAACAAAAGTTAATATCTTTTAAAGCTCTCCTAAATCATCCTAAATTACACTTTATTTCTTAATTTACCCACAACGAATCATGGTCGTAAAAGAAATTCTTAAACTTCAGGATTAATATTGCACAAAGCATCTTAAATTTTTTGTTTTCATCTTTTATTAATGATATAATGAAGAGAGAGTGAGAAAAAATAGACTCGGACATAATGTGGATTTGAATGTGAATCTGATATTTTAATCTCAATTTTCTTTTTTCTCAATTTAAATGAATATATGTGGGTTTGAGTCCTTAATTTAACATAAAAGGTTTAGAACGGTCAAAGATTGAGCCAATCAAGCTGAACATTACTAGATTCACTGAGGGATGGAGATAAGCTGTCTTCCTTTGACAAGAAAAAGACACGATTTCCTTCTGTTAAAAGCCAAAACATATTACATAAATGTAAAGTTAGATCTCATTAACCTGAAAATGAGTTATTTCCAGTGTTTTGACTTAATAAAGGGCCGTAATAAAGCTGAAGCAGCACATCGGCGCAGCAATGAGGCAGAAACTCCGTTCTAAAAGTCATAAACTAACATTAGAGAACTACATTATACATAATCCTATCAAAAAGCCCTTTCTCACAGAGCTAATAAATACCCTGAGTTGCACTGGGCAAAACCAGGGGGTTTATGGTTCATTAGGGCAGTGGAGAACAGACGCAATGATGTTTTCAGCAGAGATGACGGCCATTCAGCTAAAGCCCCAAACGCAGGGTCTTAACTTATCAAGTGCGGTTTCAGCAAGAGACCCACAGTGCTCACCTCTATCATGCTGGGTGGATCTTTTACTATTCTGAAACCAAGTGTGGCTAAAACATGAGGACTGCATTAAGAGTATCATTTTGTCTTTAAAAAACCATTGAGGGAGAAACATGCTCAGGACTCATTAAAAATACATTCATGGATCTTCTAAGACTTCATTCACGACCCGTTTTGTAAATGCTCAAATTTTATTTAAAATGTGGTTGGTGGATTTTTCATGTGAGACTGAAGACTGTAGTAAAGGCTGCTGAAAATTCAGTTTTGCCATTGCAAGTAAATTACATTTAAAAAATATATACACGTAAAAAAAAGTGTTTTTTAATTACAATATATTTCAGGATTAGCATTTTTACAGTTTTTTTGATTAAATAAATGCAGCCTGAAAGACTTCCAGCAAACATCTTACCAAGCCCAAACGTTTGAAAGGTAATGTACTGTATACAGCGACTGTATTATATAGTTCTGTCATTTACTTACCCGCAAGTTGTTCCAAACCCGTATGAGTTTCTTTCTTCTGTTGAACACAAAACATGACTACCAAGGTACCATTTCCACCACTGATTAAAAAGTTATGACTTTTTATCTCACAATTTTTGTGACTTTTTCTCAGAAGTGCGTGATGCAAACTCGGCATTCTGAGGAAAGAGTTACAGTTGAGAGATATAAACTCGCATTTCTGAGAAAAAAAAAAATCAATTGCGAGATATAAACTCGCAATTCTGAGAAAAAAAGTTACAATTTAGAGATGTGTGTAATTCTGAGAAATTAAGTGAGAATTGCGAGATACAAACTTGCAATTCTGAGAAAAAAAGTCACAATTTTTTCTAATTGCAAGTTTATGTATCGAAATAATGTCAGAATTGTGAAATATAAACTTGCAATTCTGAGGAAAAAAGTCACAATTGTAATTATAAACTCGAAATTCTGAAAAAAGGTCACAATTTCGATACATAAACTTGCAGTCAGAATTGAGACAAACTTGTAATTCTGAGAAAAATGTCACAATTAAGAGATATAAAATCGCAATTCTGAGAAAAAAAAAAATCACAATTGGGAGACAAGCTGAATTCTGAAAAAACGATAACTGAATTCTGAAAAAAATGATAACTGAATTCTGGAAAAAAAAAAGACAACTGAGAGATATGAACTCGCAATTCTGAGAAAACAAAGACAATTGACAGATATAAACGCAATTCTGAGAAAAAAAAATACAAAATCACAATTGTGATATAAACTCGCAATTCTGAGAAAAGTCACAATTGAGAGATATAAACGCGTTTCTGAGAAAAAAAAATCAGTTATAAACTTGCAATTCTGAGAAAAAAGTATCACAATTGTGAGATATAAATGCGCAATTCTGAGAAAAAAAATCAGTTGTGATACAAACTTGCAATTCTGAGAAAAAAGTTACAATTTAGAGATATAAATGTGTAATTCTGAGAAATTAAGTGAGAATTGCGAGATACAAACTTGCAATTCTGAGAAAAAAAGTCACTATTTTTTCTAAATTGCAAGTTTATGTATCGAAATAAAGTCAGAATTGTGAAATATAAACTTGCAATTCTGAGGAAAAAAGTCACAATTGTAAAAGAAATTCGCAATTCTGAGAAAAAAGTCACAATTGTAATTATAAACTTGAAATTCTGAAAAAAGGTCACAATTTCGATACATAAACTTGCAGTCAGAATTGAGACAAACTTGTAATTCTGAGAAAAATGTCACAATTAAGAGATATAAACTCGCAATTCTGAGAAAAAAAAATCACAATTGGGAGACAAACTGAATTCTGAAAAAAAGACAATTGAGAGATATGAACTCGCAATTCTGAGAAAACAAAGACAATTGACAGATATAAACGCAATTCTGAGAAAAAAAAATACAAAATCACAATTGTGATATAAACTCGCAATTCTGAGAAAAGTCATAATTGACAGATATAAACGCAATTCTGAGAAAACAAAGACAATTGACAGATATAAACGCAATTCTGAGAAAAAAAAAATACAAAATCACAATTGTGATATAAACTCGCAATTCTGAGAAAAGTCACAATTGAGAGATATAAACGCATTTCTGAGAAAAAAAATCAGTTATAATCTTGCAATTCTGAGAAAAAAGTATCACAATTGTGAGATAAATGCGCAATTCTGAGAAAAAAAAATCATTGGATACAAACTTGCAATTCTGAGAAAAAAGTTAGAATTAAGAGCTATAAACTCGCAATTCTGAGAAAAAAAAAATCACAATTGGGAGACAAACTGAATTCTGAAAAAATGATAACTGAATTCTGAAAAAAAAAGACAATTGAGAGATATGAACTCGCAATTCTGAGAAAACAAAGACAATTGACAGATATAAACGCAATTCTGAGAAAAAAATACAAAATCACAATTGTGATATAAACTCGCAATTCTGAGAAAAGTCACAATTGAGAGATATAAACACAATTCTGAGGAAAAAAAAATCAGTTATAAACTTGCAATTCTGAGAAAAAAGTATCACAATTGTGAGATATAAATGAGCAATTCTGAGAAAAAAATCAATTGTGATACAAACTTGCAATTCTGAGAAAAAAAATTACAATTGCAAGACACAAACTTGCAATTTTGAGATATTAAGTCACAATTGAGAGATATAAACTCAAAATTCTGAGGGAAAAAAGAGTCACAATTGAGAGATATAAACTCACAATTCTGAGAAAAAGTCAGAATTGTGAGATAAAAAGTAGGGACCAGAAACTGGTTGTGCACATTCTCCAAAATATATTCTTTCTTTTGTGTTCAGCAGAAAAAAGGTTTTCATACAAGTTTGGAACAATCTGAAGGTAAATGTGTAAATGACAATTTTCATTATTGAATAAGCTCTCCCCCCTTTAACTGAAAATGGTATTTTAGAGGTATTAAGTGTGACAATTAATAGCAAGTCAATGAAAATACCATAAATCAATTTTCGATGTTTTAGCATTGGTGTAGTTACTGTATTTTGCCTTTGTAGCATAATGTAGTAATTATAGTGTTGATCTTTATTAACATTTAACAATTATAGTATGATCATCATATGGCTTTAAATGACACAAACAGTGTTGTAAATGTTCATAGAAAATAACCACAACCCTTAAAACCAGTCAGACAACATGGCACTTTGCTCATTTTTATTTATCAGATTTAAATACAATGACAGGGTCTACCTCAGAAGGAAACAAATTCAAACACTGTTTTTGTATGGCGGGCAAGAGCGGGAAAAGAAGAAACGATGACCGTCGAGCAAACCTCACAGGGGAGGCCGAGAGACGCTTGTAAAGGTGCTGGCAGCGGTTCTTTTGCCACAGAAAAAGAGAAAACACACATCCTACACAAATGCCCAGAAATGTCACTGAACACTCAGATCACATCAGAAGGAGAGAGAGAGACAAAAATACACTCAGGAAGTTCACTTGGTTAGTTTTGATCTAACTTCAAAATATCCATATATACTGAAATATAGAATCTCATGATTAAGGAGGTGTTTTCTCAGCAAGCTGTCGAGTTCGTGGTTGCTCTGTGCATCCCCCTCATTTCTTTAAAAGTCTTGCCCCAAAATATAGAAATCTGATTGGGCAGATCAGGTTTGCTAGGATGGGGTTTGACAGCTGGTGATTGGCTAAAAATTTACATGAAAAAGATGATTGGCTAACATGTCAAAATTTAAGATTAAGGTAAGTACGTTGGTCCTATTTAAAGCAGCTACAGACAGAGTTATCTGTAGCCTACTCGCTTTAAAAAAAATGAAAATGAAAAGAAACAAAGTCCTTGGGCAGAAGAGAGGATATGCACAGAGTATTAAAAAAAAACCAACAGAGAGAGGCAAATGTTCGACATTAGAAAAAATAGGAGCATACTGATGTTTTGTTGTGTTTTTTTGTCATGATTTTTGTTTTCTCTGCGAATGCATCTTGTCTTCCTCAAGGTCTTTGGAACAACGACTTAGCGGCGATACCCGAACTCATCCGCGTCATCATCGCGGAAATCTCCGTAGCGCCAAATGTTAAGCTGCGAATGAAAGTTGAAGAGAGTGTTAGAGTATAGTTTGAACTGTTCATTGTGGGATTGTCAGATATGCAAGTTTTGATAAACGTCAAAAACATGTTTAGTATTAAATTCACACTTTGTGAGGCCATTCTACAGAATTAGTGCAAACTGCTGTCCCACAACCAAAAAAACATTTAAAAAGCATTTAAGTATTGAAATCCTAGATGTTTACTAAGATCTTTTTATTATCTATTAAAACGCACAATAATATTTTAAATATCAGTAAGCTTAAAAAATATATTTATTTGCTATTTTCTTTGTTTCTTTGGTCTCCAGCATTTTCATGTCACTACCAAAACAGTGTATGTTTTAGCCCACTGGCTAAGATAGATTTGAACTAAAGCCCTACATTTATGATCATAAAATATTAATGTTTCCTCTCTCTTAGCTACAAGGTGTGAGTACATAGTCCCTATGTAATCAAAACGTGTTCAAAAGTCTGAAAATATGTGTGTAACTTTAAGGAAGTCAATACCGAAAACCTTTTTTTTCTATAATTAAACACTTTCTTTGGAGTTATTCAATAACATTTAGTTTTTGTGTGTAAAACTGTTGCTGAACTGTGCTAGCTAACATGTGCTAATTAGCATCTTTGAGCTAGGTTCAAAAGTATCTAATAGTGTCACAACCGAACCATTTGGTAAAGTTTTGACAGTAACATTGTTTTTTGGGTGTTTTTTCATAAAGATTTTAATATGTGTACAACTGTTCAGAACTGTGCTAGCTACCCATGTGCTGATTAGCATCTTTGAGCTAAGTTTAAAAGTATCTAAAATTGTCACGACCAAAACATTTAGTAAAGATTTGACAGTGTCAACATCGTTTTTATTGGGTGTTTTTCCATAAAATGTAGTTTTTATGTGTGTACAACTGTTTAGAACTGTGCTAGCTAACCATGTGCTGATTAGCATCTTTGAGCTAGGCTTAAAAGTATCTAAAATTGTCACTACCAAAACAGTCACAACCAATATATTTTGTAAAGTTTTGGCAATGGTGACATTCTTTTTATTGGTGTTTTCCCATAAAATTTAGTTTTTATGTGTGTATAACTGTTCAGAACTGTGCTAGCTAACCATGTGCTGATTAGCATCTTTGAGCTAGGTTCAAAAGTATCTAAAATTGTCACTACCATAACAGTCATGACTGAAACATGTCATGGTTAGCTATTGACAAAAAGGAACACATAATCCTTCATTTGGGAAAATAAACTAATATTTTAGTACAGTTATGCAAATTTGTATTATTTTAGGTTATTTTAGTAATGTTTTAGTTTTAGAATGCAAGTTAAAATTCTGTAATGTGATGTGGTCGCTACCAAAAATTTACAGTCACAACCGAAACATGGGATGTTTTGTCAAAAATAAAGTATACTGAATTATCAACCAAGATGTTATGATAGTGTTTGGTTCAATATATATTCAAACTAATGAATACTTAAGTTTGGAACCAGTATGATCATCTTTTTGCCTTGGATTCAAAATAAAACAAATCTCATAAATTACACTTGAAATATTGTTAAAATTGTAATTGTTATTAGTTTACCTGTGAAAACCTTTTAATAAAATAGCAACAAAATACATTTACAAGGTAGATGTAAGCAAAATCTTAATAGGTTAATATAACCCTTCTTATTAAACTATATATTACTGTTTCAATAGTGACAAATTTGGGTAGAGGACAAATTTGGGTATTCCAAAACTTTCTAAAAATACAATACGAAAATTAACACAATTACTAGAAATTTGTACCTTGGATACTGTACAATTTGCGCACACCTTTTTTTTCCAAAACATTTCCAACTCTGACTTTGCACCAGTTCTGTAAAATGACCCTTAAACATTTCAAGCACTCATCATGCATATTTTTTATTAGCCCTGGATTGAAAGCATCCTAGATTATAATAGAGCAGATCATCTTTGAAAAAGTTGTTAAATGGGAAAACAAACATTCAAATCCCTCCCATTTCAACGAAACATTAATAAGCGGCAAAATGAGGCTTTAAGTCATCTGACAGCACTGATTCACCATCATTAAATTCTGATAAGCATTTCTGCTCATGTATCTGTGAGACTGAGGCGCAGATGGCCAGCGTGTAGACAGGATCATTAAAACACGAGCTGGTCTGTAACATCATCACACCTCAGTAATAACGAGGCGAACGGTCGTTTACGCTGCTCTTTAACTCTAGCCCTTTCACATCCAGTCACGCGTGAAAGCTTTACCTCCAACAAATTCCATGGCAGCCACATAAAGCAGCGGAACGTTTCATTTGTATGATAGCGGATCATTTCGGCTTCAGAGATTCTTAGGGAAGATGGGAAATCATTTCGTATGTCATACAGGGGCTTTTATGCTTCTCTCCATTTCTGTCGCCGGTGTGCATGCGGCTGTTAACTCGGAAAGAATCGCAGCTAATTAATGTCTATGATAATTAGCGCCGTCGTTAGCAGGGACATCATCATCAAGCTTTTGGGTTGGCATGGTTCTCTCTTCTGCTTGAGTCTTGTTAAACAGCCATTGGCATGTCATATGGAACAACGTTTAGCCAAAAGTCGATTTTACAGGTAACACTACGCTGGATGTGTGAGCCAAAACCAGTTCTGAAAACAAAACTATTCAGTTTTCCCTGCCAACAAGGGCATTAAGCAATATAGACAAGCAGCAGGGAAAGCTATAATATTAATAATAATGAGAGTTTAAAATTGCAGATCTTACCCTGGCACTCTTGGCAGATTCCTGGGTGTTCAGATATTCAGTCACCTATGACAAAAAGAAAGTGCATTTAGACAGAGAACTTCTTTAGCTTCTTTAACATACACAAACAACATCCTTCAGCATCTCCAACAAAATAAATGACACATTATGGAGGACGAAGATTGCTTTAAAAATGACAGGATTTTTCGAGATTGATGCGGTGCGGAATCCACATCAGTCGGTCGCAGTAAGTGCAACTTGTTTAGTAGATGTTTAACAGGCCTTCATCTTGTTGAGTCGTTCCCTGATCATCAGGCGGCGATCGGAGAGTATGTATTCAATAATAAGTGAAAGTGTGGGTTGTTATAGCCACTAGACAGTCTGCAGGTCTTGCTCTCTTTCCTGCATCGCAGACACAGGCCTGAATAACACTAAACATATTGACTGCTTCTGCCACAGCAAGCATTGAGAGTCACCGACTGATGCATAGATGAGTCAGAGAGCGAGATTGTCATTTCCGGTTCAAAGCGGTATCGGCAATACTGTTAGAAAAGCTTGAAAGGTCTGTTTTCTGAAGTACCAGGTACGGATGAGATGACGGCTGAGGATTTAAAGCACGAAGATGGCAGATGTTTAAAAGCGTATTGTGTGCTCTTTTAGCGGTGTGTTTGCATGTGGAGGCTGTTATTTAGAGGCGGTTAATTGGCTGGCTGAAGAGCAGGTGATTCTTCAAAAAAGACGGCGAGGTACATCTGGACTCTGCAGCTGCAGACAACAGAGAAAAGTGCAGCTAACGCAGCTTTCATCCATCAAGCGTCCAACGCCCTGCGACATGCAACACAGCACCTCACGTGCCACATTCTCACACACTATTATCAGCAGTTTTACACACTACAGAGGGGCTAAAACTCTTGCCGTGCTTCAAAGATGCCAGCATTTTAGCTGCGCTGATAATATCATGCACAGATATTACTAATAGTACTAAGCTGATAATTACTACTGATAAATGGCTGATATTAAAAATTTACATTTAGATTTAAATTTTTACAGTTTCCATTAGAGCATGTAGGGTAAGTCACTTACGATAAAAGCATCTGCCAAATGCATAAATGTTATTACAATAGTTTGCTGAAATGATTTAAAACAAATCATTTTAAAAGCCTCAAGTGAATTTAGGTATTACATTATACTGTATAGAATAAACAATACATATTTATTTATATATTGTAGGAAGCCCAATAAGTGATGTAGTTATGCATCCTTAATCAAAATATCATCACATTACAAGGTGTTTAAAGTGCTTGAAGTACTTGGATTTGACGTTATGAAATGTAAGGCCTGGAAAACCTTTGATAATATTAGTATTCCTGAAGAGGTATTTAAAACAGGGTTTCTGCAGGATTTTCAAATCTTATTTAATGCCTTTTAATGCCCCTTTTAATGCCATTTCTAACATTTTAATGCCATACGCAACCAATAACTACAGGGCTCGAAATTAACTTTTTTGCTTGGTAGCACTGGTGCTCCCAACTTCAAAAAGTTAGGAGCACCAAAAATTTTTTAGGACCACCTAATTTCTTTTTAGTAATGCGCCGATCTTGATTCTTCGTGGTCGATTCTGATTGCAGATGTTTTACAAGCAAATGGGCTGATTCTGAAAGCCTTTTTTATTTATTTATTTTACGCCTTAAGCAAGGGACAAGAATTAATGAAAATATGAGTACATGAACAAGATGTTTGTTTTCTCTATTATAGGTACAGCCATTTAAATTAGAGACAACCACTGCATTTTTAAACAATCTACAGTAAAACAACAAAAAATAAACAACACTTCTTTCTTAGTCGTGTAGACAATAAATGCAGGCATGATCAAAGTAGGCTACTCTTTCAATATTCAAAGTGCAAACAGAGACCGAATTTTCCTCTCTAAATGAGGGGTATTAAAATTGCTTTTGAATGGTGTGCGCATTTTACTTTTGGTTTCGTTTTAATGATCGAGCGAAACTCTTGACGGCGCGGAGCGTGGATTCTACAATAGAGAGAGATTACTTTTAGAGATTACTTTAACAAAACCATTTGAAAGTGGGAGGACACAAACAGGATTTTGAAAAGCGTGTCTTCAGTGGAAATTACGCTCCTGCGTGAGTGGAACTCTGCCGCTGAGTTATCATTTGATGTGAATGTATGCTGCATTGTACAGTATATATTGAGACGGAGGCGGCAGAATTGTATCTGACAATGTACGCTGTAGCACGAAATATAGTAGATTTCTTCAAAAGCAGATTGTGGAGATCTTTTAATTGTCCACAATCAAAAGAGAGAACGGCGAACCTGTCACTGTATCAGCTCGCAACAGTCTGTGCAGTAGTTAGGCTGGCCAAAGTTTTGTAAAGAAATGAAACCAAGTCCAACAATTTCTCTCATTCGCACAAACGCTCCCAAATATAATTTGAGGTCGCGCAGATTACATTTTGGGAGCATATGCGCCCAAAACGGTCGCAATTTCGAGCCCTGAACTAACACGGCTGTGTATGAATGCGTGTATATTGTAATGCTTTTTTTCATGCGGTCTTACAATGACGCAACAATGAACATACATTACTCTGCCGAACATAATTAGAAATGGATCAGGAGACAGCTCCGAACAGAAAAAAATTCAGAAACTTCGAACTCTTAGAGGCTAAAACTGGCCGCTCTTAAAGAGTCTGTGTCACACAATTTTGGACCGGCCAGAAGCAATTACCAAACTGGTTCCGTGTTTATCATACTTCGCGACAGTGAATCAAAGTTATTAATTATACAGGCTACATTCAAGATAAATTGGTAATATTTGTTTCTTCAACACTATCTAAAGTTTTAATGCCTGTATAAAACAATTTAATGCTTTTTAATGCCATTTAAAGCCTTAATTTTCGCAAAATCAATTTAATGACTTTTAATGCTTTTTAATGCCCTGCGGAAACCCTGTTAAAAGCTGCTTGAATAATTGAAAAATTGTCTATAAAATAAGTTTAATTGTTTTCAATGAGCACAAATCTTTTTATGCAAAATACACACGGTTCAAAAATCATAATTCCTTCAGTTAATGTCATAAAGCTAGAGAGCTAAACCAGTAGTAGTACTGAAAAAAAAAAGAGTAAATATGGCTGAAGACGTGAAAAGAGGAACAGATGAATGAAATCAACTGAGTAAGCCATTTACACTGGAACTGCTTCTAACTGATTCAAACTCGTGACTTTGATTATTATTTTTAAGCGATTCAATATCAAAAGTCAGATAATAATTAAAAAGAGCCTTTTTTTTAAATCTCGATATTGCTTGTAATGATTTTAGAAAGCCTGTACAATGATATATGTGAAACAGGGCCTTTTGAAACTCAGAATCAATTATTTTATGAGTCACAAAATGATTCACTGTTTTGAAGCATTCCGATCAGTTCCAATCAGGGTATGGTGAATCATTTGTTTCAGATCAGCACTTCAAATTGTGTATTACGAACCATTTGATTTAGAGAGTAACACTGACATATTGCGAATCATTTGTTTCAGATCAGATCACAAATCTATCGGATCACCAGTTTGGGAATCATTTTGCAAATTTAATAATTCAAATCAAAGTATTTGCGAAACATGATTTGAAGTCCCGATCGAAATCAAATAATTCACGATATGCGAGTTGAAGTCCCAATCTAAATCAAATGATTCACGCTTTGGCGCTTCGAGTCCAAATCTGAAATAATGGTTTGTGAATTATTCAGATTCAGACTTCAGAGCATAGATCTCGAATGCAGGTTTGTGAATGTTTCGCTTTAGATCGAAACCTAGGAGTGCTGACTGCGAATCAACAGATTCAGTTCGGGATTTTGGAACATGCATGACGTATCGCAAATCATTTGATTTAGATCAGAATGGGTTTGGGAGTCATTTCGCAATTTAAACGATTCAAATCAAATTATTCACGATACACGATTTGACATCACAATCTAAATCGAATGATTCGCTATAAATGAAGTTCCGATTAAAGTAAAACGATTCGCGATACGGCGCTTCGAGTCCTGTTCTAAAACAATGGTTTGTTAATCATTATTCTGATCAGGACTTCGGAGTGTAGATCTCAAATCAGGTTCATGAATCTGTCGCTTTAGATCAAAACTTTGAATTGCTGATCACAAATCATTTGATTCAGTTTGGGACTTCTAGCACATA
This sequence comes from Garra rufa, assembly GCF_049309525.1. NCBI lineage: Eukaryota > Metazoa > Chordata > Actinopteri > Cypriniformes > Cyprinidae > Garra > Garra rufa. The sequence continues at coordinate 20,889,718 of NC_133364.1, forward strand.
TTCTAGCACATACAGTTTGACTGACACGTGATCTAACCAATCATAACACAGAATCTGCCATTTTTGTGGCAAACAAACCAGACAGAAGAGTACATTGATGTTGCTAGACTTGAACTCGAAAAATAGTGTTTTGATGTCTTTCCACAGTTGAAATATACTTTCTCATGTTCATTTATGTTTATTTTGTGCTAGTACTAGTAAACTAGTAAAAAGGATAAGATGATCAGCTCACATGCTGCTAGAACTAAGGCGCTACAGAAATCTGTCACAACATGTAAACTGTGCTTATTATTTGAATTTCTTAAGAAAATGACCAAATTTGAAAGCTGAGACTTTTTCATACCTAAAGTAAGCTGCTATCTGAGAGGCAGCTTTTGGTGTGAGCGAGTACTACAGGTCCTTCTCAAAAAATTAGCATATTGTGATAAAGTTAATTATTTTCTGTAATGTACTGATAAACATTAGACTTTCATATATTTTAGATTCATTACACACAACTGAAGTAGTTCAAGCCTTTTATTGTTTTAATATTGATGATTTTGGCATACAGCTCATGAAAACCCTATTCCTATCTCAAAAACCCTAGAATAACCCTAAAATTCCTATCTCAAAAAAATAGCATATTTCATCCGACCAATAAAAGAAAAGTGCTTTTAATACAAAAAAAAGTCAACCTTCAAATAATTAATTTATTATTTATAATAAAAAAAGGGAATCCTTTTGCAGAAATGACTGCTTCAATGCGGCGTGGCACGGAGGCAATCAGCCTGTGGCACTGCTGAGGTGTTATGGAGGCCCAGGATGCTTCGATAGCGGCCTTAAGCTCATCCAGAGTGTTGGGTCTTGCGTCTCTCAACTTTCTCTTCACAATATCCCACAGATTCTCTATGGGGTTCAGGTCAGGAGAGTTGGCAGGCCAATTGAGCACAGTAATACCATGGTCAGTAAACCATTTACCAGTGGTTTTGGCACTGTGAGCAGGTGCCAGGTCGTGCTGAAAAATGAAATCATCTCCATAAAGCTTTTCAGCAGATGGAAGCATGAAGTGCTCCAAAATCTCCTGATAGCTAGCTGCATTGACCCTGCCCTTGATAAAACACAGTGGACCAACACCAGCAGCTGACATGGCACCCCAGACCATCACTGACTGTGGGTACTTGACACTGGACTTCAGGCATTTTGGCATTTCCCTCTCCCCAGTCTTCCTCCAGACTCTGGCACCTTGATTTCCGAATGACATGCAAAATTTGCTTTCATCCGAAAAAAGTACTTTGGACCACTGAGCAACAGTCCAGTGCTGCTTCTCTGTAGCCCAGGTCAGGCGCTTCTGCCGCTGTTTCTGGTTCAAAAGTGGCTTGACCTGGGGAATGCGGCACCTGTAGCCCATTTCCTGCACACGCCTGTACACGGTGGCTCTGGATGTTTCTACTCCAGACTCAGTCCACTGCTTCTGCAGGTCCCCCAAGGTCTGGAATCGGTCCTTCTCCACAATCTTCCTCAGGGTCCGGTCACCTCTTCTCGTTGTGCAGCGTTTTCTGCCACACTTTTTCCTTCCCACTGAGGTGCCTTGATACAGCACTCTGGGAACAGCCTATTCGTTCAGAAATTTCTTTCTGTGTCTTACCCTCTTGCTTGAGGGTGTCAATGATGGCCTTCCGGACAGCAGTCAGGTCGGCAGTCTTACCCATGATTGCGGTTTTGAGTAATGAACCAGGCTGGGAGTTTTCAAAAGCCTCAGGAATCTTTTGCAGGTGTTTAGAGTTAATTAGTTGATTCAGATGATTAGGTTAATAGCTCGTTTAGAGAACCTTTTCATGATATGCTAATTTTTTGAGATAGGAATTTTGGGTTTTCATGAGCTGTATGCCAAAATCATCAATATTAAAACAATAAAAGGCTTGAACTACTTCAGTTGTGTGTAATGAATCTAAAATATATGAAAGTCTAATGTTTATCAGTACATTACAGAAAATAATGAACTATCACAATATGCTAATTTTTTGAGAAGGACCTGTACATTGAGTGAACTCTTTAACAAAGCACATCTGTGCTTATTTTCTCATTCATGCACGTTTCTTTATCGATCTAATGAGTCGCCATACCAGCCCTAATCACCATCATAAGATTCCGAAAGCACACATTTACACAAATGTGTAAGCCATTTCTGTGTCCTCTATTCATAGCCCTCATTCTTGTGGGTTCAGGTGGCTGTTTTACCAATCTGCAGACTGCAACAGAGTCTTTTACCGTCTCTCGGCATGAAATGATGGGACAGTGATCAGATTTGTGGTGTTCTTAGAAACACTCTATAATACTCAGTAATGCAGGCAGCCTGAAAATCAAAGCGTTCATAGACACAGCCGCACAGCATTTGAGGAGAACAGTTTGGACTTTGATCATCTCAGTACAGAGATTAAACAACAGAAAGACGCTGGAGCTGAAATGGCTTCTCTGTCCCAGATCAAGCCTGTGTTCAATCCACAGGGCACAGGAATGAAATGGGGTTTTTAGGCAGCGATGCGTGTCATTCAGCATGTGTCCCAGCCCGTTTGTGTGGATGAGTGTGTGTTTGATACTAGAGGAGCAGAAAATTCCCAGTTCTAAGCTCAGCTAACTTCTACTGGTTAATGGGTAATGGAGCTGTCAGGGGCAAGGCATGATGGGATACAACTGGACATGGGGTGGCCTGTAAGTGCTTGACTGTACTTGAGCTGAGATGAAACAACAGTCTGAGACTTTGGCTGTTTATTTTCGTGGCTTGTTTTTTTTTTTTTTTTTGATGGCATGTCAAGTAAAAAAAATATAAGGAAGCCCATTGAATAAAAAAATAAGAGAAAGGTATGGGTGACTTTTTTTTGAACAATTCTGACTTGTTTTCTTGCGATTACAAGTTTACATCTAACAATTCAGAAATTTTTTTCCCCTCAGAATTACGTGATATAAACAAGCAATTGCGAGTTAAAAAGTCAGAATTGCGAGACAAACTCCCAATTGTGAGAAATAAAGTCGCCATTCTGAGAATAAAGTCGGAATTACGAGATATAAACTCACAATTCTGACTTTTCTCAGAATTTATATATAGTTTATATCTTGTAATTTTGACAACTGCGAGTTATAAAGTCAGAATTGCGAGACAAACTCCCAATTGTGAGAAATAAAGTCGCCATTCTGAGAAATAAAGTCGGAATTACGAGATATAAACTCACAATTCTGACTTTTCTCAGAATTTATATAGAGTTTATATCTTGTAATTTTGACAACTGCAAGTTATAAAGTCAGAATTACGAGATATAAACTCTGACTTTTTTCTTAGAATTACAAGTTTATATCTTGCAATTTTGACTTTCGCAGAATTAAGTCTGAATTTTGAGATATAAACTTGCAATTGCGACTTAAAGTTAAAAAGAATTGTAAGATATAATCTCACAATTCTGAGATATGAAGTCAGAATTGCATGATATAAACTCGCAATTGCAAGTTATTAAGTCAGAATTGTGAGATATAAACACGCAATTGCAAGCTATTAAGTCAGAAAAAGTTGCAATTCTGAGAGAGTCAGAATGGCAAGATATAATTCTCACTTTTTCCTCAGAATTACATTTATATCTTGCAATTTGGACTTTTTCTCAAAATTGAGAGTTAATAAGTCAGAATTTTGAGATATAAACACACAATTGAGAATTGAACTCAGCATTGCGTGATATACACTCACAATTGCATGTTATTAAGTCATAATTGCAAAACAAACTCACAAATCTGAGAAATAAAGTCAAAATTCTGAGAAATAAAGTCAGAATTACGAGACTTTTTTCGTGGAATTAGGAGTTTATATCTTGCAATTTTGACTTCTCAAAATTGAGTTAATACTGTAAGTCAGAATTGTGAGATATAAACACAAAATTCTGAGAAATTAATTCAGAATTGCATGATATAAACTTGCAATTGCATGTTATTAAGTCAGAATTGACAAACTCGCAATTCTGAGAAAGTCACAATTCTGAGAAAAGAAATTCTCAATTCCGATTCCAAGTTTATATCTCACAGTTCTGAGAAAAAAGCCAGATTTTCAAGATATAAACTTGCATTTGTAAAAAAAAAAAAAGTCAGAATTGCGTTTGCAGTTTTTAAATCTTGCAATTCTGACTTTATAACTCGCAAAGGTGAGTTTATATCATCCAATTCTAAGAAAAAAAAATTGGTGAGAAAAGAATTGAGATAAAAAGTCACAATAACATTTTTACATTTTATATATCAGTAGGGGAAATGGGCTTCCATAAAAATAACCTGAATAACTAAAAACTGTGCTCAGTTACAAAAAAAAAAAAACTTGACCTTTTTCAAACATCTTATTAAAAGCCCCCTAAGCAATATGTCCTTAAGACCAATTAGTTCAGCAAATTAAAGACAAGTTTAAGAAATTAAACAGGAGAGCAACAGAAATATACACCGCTATTTTAAACCCCAGACAACTTTCCATGAAATGCTAAAAAGCTATTGTCACAGGACAATTTTATCACATAACAACCGTAATAAAAATACTACCTCACTTGGGCTTTATCATCTGGAATATGACCAGAATGACAGATATTAACAGTGCTTCGGTTTCATCAAGTCATCAATAGCACCACAGGTTTGTAGAACAACTCCGGCTGAGATCAGTACACCTTTCATTCCTTAATTAATGTCTCCACGGGAAGGTCATTATACAGCAACAAGACCTTCAAACTCTTTCTGAAATGATAAGTCCAGAGTTTAGCCCCATTAAATCAACCATCCAAGTCAATACTGGATGCTTAAAGAGAATCTCAGAAAACAAATCTCCAATAAGACTGAGTGCATCCTATGACTGTAACCCTAATTGCTATGTGAGCTTGTAATTAGCTTGTAAAACTAATGAACGTGAAAAGGCACCAGTGTCACTGATGGTACGCTACAGTAAGCCCAAGCTTAGCATTGGTGTACCATAAATGCATAGGAGCTCCGTTCCAAAGCTTCTGAGCTGCGTTGTCTACTAGATACTCTTTCTTTGACTTGAATCGCATGCCCTCAGACATCCAGAATGCCAGGATGAGGAAGAAAATCAGACAGACTGCCACACAAATAAGAAAGAGCAGTGTTTGACAAACACAGGGAGGGAAATGACACATCGATTTCATTTATCGATCCCGAGAACCGATGAAGCTCATGCACACTTATCGGACGGCCTGCGTTATCCGCGCGCAGGTGGAGAGAAAGAGAACCGGTGGGCCTTATCTGTCACTCTCTCGTACTCTCTCGCTGTCAGACAGACGTTCTCTACTTTCACTCTAAAGATTTCCTTTCCCTCTTTCGTTGGCCTTGTAGGGATATTCAAGGACTCGTTTCGCACAAGACCACAGCGAATGTGATGGACTGACTGACGTATGGACTCTGGTCTGGAGACTTCAGCAGAGTAAAGATTTGCTGATAGCAGGAAGTCAGGTGTCAAGCATGGCAGATACCCTTCAGCAGCAGAAAGGACGTTGGAGAAGAAAAAAGATCACAGAGCACAGTCTGTTTAAAAGGAATAGAATATCAAAAGACAAAGACAAAGGGGTGGAGGAAGTGGGGGGGGGGGGTCACGGATGGGACGGCAGCATGTATTATGAAGACAGTGTAAATAAGCACGGTGTATTAACGGTGTTTTAAATCACAGCTAATTTACCAAGGAATGAAAGGTTTGATCCACTGCTTTGTCTTTAATTCTGCAGATTATGATTTATCACACCGCTTTCACCGACATGCAAATACATGCAAATTCGCAAACTACATCCTCCTGCACACGGTGTGCTGCACTGGAGGCCAAACCAGCAGCAAGAAAAGATGGGGAAGGAGAGAGAGAAGGACAGAGGAAAAAGAGAGCGTGAGTGGGAGAGATAATGAATGAGAAAATGAATGAAAGAGAGAGCGAGATGAGAGAATCTTTATGAAAAAGCCAAGGGTGAAAGCCGAAGTAGACAGAAGACAAGTGGCATGGCGCCACCACACTATACTAAAGTGCCAATGCTGTCCTAAAAACGGCCATCTCGTGCCAGAAGGATTGTAGTCTCGATCTGGAATACAGGATGTGTCCTTCATGTGCATTTACTTGAGATTGATTGTAATAACAGTGTAATAAGATGGTTATTACACATTTATAAAAACGCAAGGACACTTTAATGGCCAGAAAGAGTGACGAGGATTACGTTTTTTAACATAATATTAAATATTTAAATGTTCAAGTCACTAAAGTGTCATCAAAAGTGATTGTGAAATTAAATGGCAAAAATAATGATCAGTTTCCTGAACTCATGCCATTGGTTGAGCCAATGTTGTGTTGTTTGGCTGGCTGGGATGCTCAAATACTTTTGGGTGACAGTCAACCTAGAAATGTCTTATTTATAGCCATCTCTATTATCCTGGGCTAAGTGAAAATATTTTGGGGCCCTATGAAATCATTTTTTATTTTTCCCTAAATTCGTATTTTTTTCTGTTTTGATTTTCTACACTGTTTAAATGGTTAAATTAAATTTTATTAGTAAAAATGCATGTCTAATTAATTGAAATCATGAAACTTACACAACTTAACAGGGATTTATTAAAAGTTTAACAAAAAAAAAAAAAAAAAAGGCCCCAGGAAATACATTTTTTTTATTTTTTTATTTTGTATTTGGACCAAATTCTGTGTTTTCCATTAATTTTCTAGATTACATTTTAATGGTTTAAGCATCTCTAAATACTTTTTTTTTTTCCAGAAATTGTCTATTTGCATTTTTCTGGTACATAAATTCTAATAAATATTCCTTAAAAAATTATGTTTTAATAATTTTATTAGTAGTTGTAGTACTATTAGGGGTGGGGGAAAAATTGATTCACATATGAATCGCAATTCAGTCTTCCAGTGATTTGCATCGATTCACAGATTTAAAAAATAGTTTTTCTAATTAATGTAATTATACCAATAACATGTTGTCGTCGAAATAAAACAGGAACAGCAATGGTGGAGGTAAACAAATACATCCTGGCCCATTTTTAGCCAAGACAAATTTTTGGAAAAATATATTAATTAATGATCTTTTGCTATTATGGGAAGTAGGGATAAAAAAAAAAAAAAAAAACTGTAAATCCTGATTAAAAATAAAAAATCACTTTTTGACCAAAACATGACCCCAAGAATAGATATAAATCAAATCGTGAGGTCAAAAGATTTTCACCCCTAAGTACTATCATTATATTAAGTTATATATTTCTATCACAGTTTCTTCAAGTTAAACCGAACTTTTATTTTGACGGGTTGCTGTAAAGACCTTTAAGTTTCTGTTTGTATAAGATATGATGGCAGTTTTGGTTTTCCTCACTAGAAACAGGAAAATGGTCATAAAATGACTCTCAGAGAAGTTCTAGAGATTATGTTCATGTTCTCAAATATTGAGGCAGTAAAGGTAGAGCATCACGCATGCTTTATTATGTGTGTAGTAAACCAAACCGCGCATCTGTGCCATTTATTCACGCTGAGACAAGTATAACAGGCAGGATTCAATATTTAATAGTCTTTTGTCATTTAATATTCAGAGACACTAGTCCATATCGCGTTTTGACTTAAGTGTACTGCTCTACTTTTGATTTATTCATCCAAAATAGGGCAAATTCCATGACATTCCGTGTTATACAGTAAATTCAATTTTATGACTGGTTTCTGCGATTCTGTCCACCTTTTTTGCATCGCAAAAATCTTAGAGCCCTACTATTTACATGTCTTAACACTACTGGAGATTTTTTGGACATACACTGAGCTGTAATGCTAAACTAAAGCATGTGCTTACAGTATTTCATGTACAGTATGCCTGAGCACTAGTGTTTCCTAACTATGCGAGTGTAAAACAGGAGCAGAAGTGAGTGCCGCTGAAGTCAGACAGCGCAGTTCTATACAAGCACCTCAAACAACCTGTTAGCGGAATAGAAAATGAAGAAAGAAAGCGCGAGGGAGTGAGAGGCGGGGACGAGTGAACCAGAACAGCAGTGTTCCTATGGGAACAGGGAAATGGTGGACCTGACGTGGCTGTCACAAACACCCTCCATATGCTCAGAGTCTACAAACCGCTTCAAGTTCATCACGTGCTGACTGCCAAGAACAAACCTGTATGGTTTGATTCAGGAGTAAAAACAAATTACGTCAGGGCGGCAGGTCATGGGATAAATAGTTGACCAAAGAATGGGTTCAAATGTCTCAAATCAAACTGAAGGAGAGAAGAGTTTGTAAGCAATTAAGAGTCTCCCCTCAAAGTGCTATCAGATAAAGAGCTATTAAATTAAATGTGAAAGTTTCCAGAGTTTCAGCTTGTTTAAATGTGTAAAGTAGGGCTTTGTGATTAATCAAAGTTAGGGTATCAAATAAAGATATTTTTGATGAAATCCGAGAGCTTTCTGACCCTTCATAGACAGCAACACAACTACCATGTTCAAGGCGAAGAAAGGTTGTAAGGACATCATTAAAAAAAGTCCAAGTGACATCAGTGGTTCAACCGTAATGTTATGAAGCTCTGAGAATACTTTGTGTGCAAAGAAAACTTTATAACTTTATTCAACAATTTCTTCTCTTTCTGGGCCTTGGATATGTTAGTTGCATTGCTGTCTATGCAAGGTCAAACATACCTTAATTTGTGTTCCGAAGATGAATGAAGGTCTTAAGGGTTTGGAACGACATGAGGGTGGAAAAATTAATGACGATCGTCATTTTTGGCTGAACTTTTCCTTAAAAAATAAAAAAAAAGCATTTTAAATCATTAAGTCTGTTCAGAAAATTTACATTTTCGCAAAATTAGAGGGAAAATGTAAATTTTCTGAACAAACTTAATGAATAGACTAATCTCTGATATAAAAAGCTTTTGTGTCCTTCATGTGCATTCACTAAAGATGGATTGTAATAACAGTATAATAAGATGGTTATTACACATTTATAAACAAGCAAAGCTGCTTTAATGACTAGAAAGAGTGACGAAGACTGCATTTTTGAATATATTAAATTTTTTCATGTTTAATTCACTGAAGCGTCATAAAAATGTGAAGTAATTTCATTGCCACTAGCGTCACTGAATGAAATGGCAAAAATACTGATTCCTGAAACTCATGCTTTAAACTAATGTCAATGGTTGAGCCAATGTTGTGGTGTAACAAACGCATTTAGGTAACAAACAACCTAGAAATGTCTTTTTATAGCCATTTCTATTAGCCATTTCATTTTCATTTTTCTAGATTCTTTCTTAATGGTTATTTATTATTATTATTATTATTATTTTACATAAAAAGCATGTCTTAATAAAAATCAAATCAAATTAAAAGTTCAACAAAAATTACTTTAAGTCCCTATTAAAAACACTTAATTTTTCTCAAATTTAGTTTTATTTTTAACCAAATTCTTTTATCCATTAACGTTCTGGCTTCCAGAACTGTGTGATTAATCAAAGTTAAGATATTTAAAATACCAAATTAAGATATTTATGGATGAAATCCTTGAACTTTCTGACCCTGCATAGACAGCAATGCAACTGACATGTTCAAGGCCCAGAAAGGCAGTAAGGACATCACTAAAATAGTCCATGTGGCATCAGAGGTTTAACAGTAATGTTATGAAGCTATCCGAATACTTTTTGTGCGCAAACAAAACAGAAATTATGACTTTATTCATGTCATTCGGCCCTTGAACGTGTCAGTTGCATTACTGTCTATGCAGGGTCAGAAAAGAAAATCTTAATTTGCATTCTAAAGATGAACGAAGGCCTTACGACTTCGGAACGACATAAGGGTGAGTAATAAATAACAGAATTTTCATTTCTGGGTGAACTATCCCTTTGAAAACAACACATCATCATAAAGTTTGATCAGAAAATGCATTTTCCATTTTATTAGCACTAGAATAAACTAATCTCTGACAGCAAAAGCTTTTGAATAAATAGATCTAAATGCTCAAATTATTGAATTAAGTCCTCTAAGGCCCTGTGTGAGCGGCAGTGTGTTTGTATTCACTTGACACAATGTCACAAATGAATGCAGCAAGTTTTTAAAAACGCTCAAGAAATGGCTCACAACAGGAAAGTGAGGAAGTGAGAGCGAGACGGATAGAGAGAGGATAACAAGGGGAGAACAAATGGTCAGTGCTTCATAATAATACAAAATGGCTGCCGTCTGCGGCCCTGCTGTGAAACAGCGAGGTGCATTTCAGTGCACATAGATTACGATAGATCCCAGTTAAAGCTAATGGCACCTCTGGCTCAAACTAGCTGACTGGTGGGTTCTTGCATTTTGTTTGTTTGTCACTTACCATTTTCTGCAGGTGCCTCTCTTTCCGTACGTCCACCATGACAAGGCCTTCCTTCACCAGACCCAGACCCACGTCGTCTTTCGAGTCAGAGAACTGCAGCGTGACGTGCGGGCAGACAACTCCACTGTATTCCACATTCAGCAGACACTGTGTGTTTTGAATGTCCCTGACCACACTGTCAACGGCGTCGGCCCTTGCGTCTTCCTGTGGGTGGGGTCATAAGAACATGTCAGGAAACAAGGTTTCATTCAACTTCAAAGTCCTCAGTGTGTGCTCTGAGCCAATCAGACTCCATCGTTCAAACTCTCCAGCTGTGGAGTTGCTCATTCATCACACTTACACACAAACACACAAGTGCGGCGATAATGATAAACGCAGATTTGCAAACAAAAAACGGATCAAAATACCTCCACACCAACACAATGTTTCACAAATGTTCGACGCACGAGGTGAGAGATACAGATCTGATCTTTCTCGCTCTCATATACACACACACACACTTTGCTCTTGTGAGCCAACCCAGTCTCCATGGCAACCTCAGAGCATGTTCCCCTTGGGGGGAGTTATGGTGGGGGTACGAGATACAGAGGCCATCCAGAACGAGAGAAAGAGACAGAGATAGAGAGAGAACAATGCACCTACCTCAAATGATGGACAAGATCGCTAAACAACAGCGGTTTTAACAGGGCAGGTGGCATCATGCCACGCCTACACACACAAACACACACCTACACGCACAACCGAGCACAGACCAGGTGGAAAACTTACTTTCATATGCATTTCGTCACACAATTTAGCAAAAAGGCTTGAATTGGAATATTAGCATTTTAACAGATTTAAAACAAAAGAAATAGTAGTAGGTGTTACATCACTTGACCTCATTATGTAAACTTCTGATTTAACTAGTGAATAAATAATCAGGGCTTTACATTAACTTCTTTGCTCACCAGCCACTGTGGCTAGTGGTTTTCCCAAATTATTAGCCACTCAGCAGTTTCACTGGCCACAATTTTGTTGTTGTAAATTAATTTTTATGAAATTATATGAAATTGTAGGTGTATTTTCATGTTTATTGAGGCTCAGAGGTGGCATGCGTGCAATCAAATTCATGAATTCATGTTGAGATTTATGTTTTAAATGTAACATTTTGAATAAAGAAATATTAAATGATTTAAATAACTGAAAAGCCACTTTAAAAAAATGAAACCAGTAGGTGGCGGTAAGTCACGGATTTAATTACTGAATCATTCATTCATTTGATTTGTTCGAACAGCTAATTCATTTAGGAATAAAGCAAGTGACTGTTTTTAAAAAAGGGTAATTATTCATAAACGAAACACCTCTGTGTTTGAACGGAGATGCGCAACGGCTCAGTTTTGACAATGAAATGGAGCAAAATCCATTTAGTGTTATAGTCAGACAATGAAGTCACTTAATATTAACTTCTTGTTTATTTAACTGTTGTATTAAATCAATATCCCATTTACAAGCTCCCTTAAAAATCATTAAAAGCTGTCACTCATCTTAGTTCATCGTGTTCTCACAAAGTTCCACTATAATTAACAAAGCTCTCTACACTGCACAATGAATCTTTTATATACACTCTCTCTACAGTTTGTTTTTGAACGGAATGCAGAATCATTCAATAACAGAACACCATTGTATGACGGTCAGAGATGTGTGACTGTTCTGCAGTGATCTTGGTTTTGAACTATTTGCGTTAATCAAAGCAAAAACAGTCAACACTGACAATATTGTACTTAAAGGTATAATAACTACTTGTTTGAACTCTTGTATAAAATCAATGCCAAATTTACAATCATGGTTTTCAGAGAAAACTGCACTCTCTTGGTTGTGTCATGCTGCTTAACTAGGCTATATGTTATAAGCATAAAAACTACATTTTTACCACAGTATATTTCTTCTTCTGTGTGCAGTTGTTTATTTGTGTTGATTTCAACTGGCACGACCTTGTAGCTGTGAATCCATCAATAGCCGTTTACACCAAATATAATAAAATCAGATTCATTCTCGTAGAAATTTCGGTGCTTCCCTAATTAGATGTTTTAGTCAGATTAGTTGGCCGGTCGGGCAAGTTAAATTCTTTTTCACTTGCCCCTTCAAACAATCCACTTGTCCCATACATTAAAATTCAACCCGCCAAAGTGGCTAGTGGGATGTCAAGCCCTGAATGCAATGCATATGGCTATTCTATGCAGAATATATGGTAGTATGTCATTCCAACCGTAGCCGAAATGGCTAAACTAGGATGATGTGACTCATAATTCTTGTCTTTTATAACCTGGATGTGCCTATGTTGTGCGTGCATGCTCTATGTGTCCTACAGGAACCGTTTGAAGGCCGCATTGCGTGATGAATCACATGGGAGTGCGTATGAATGTGTTTGTGCAAGAACTTACATCCTGTGGGACCTGAATGAAGGCAAATGTGTATTCTGTAGCCTGTGGAGGAAGCGTACGCGTGCTGAAGGCTGGAGGAAGGGGTGCAAGACGTGTGGAAGATAATATCTCTCTCTGAAACGACAAGAGAGAAAGATTGTCACATTGTTGTGTTATAAAACAGGCTTCATACTTCTTTCATACACTGACTGCCTGTACAAGGTCCTCATTAAATGGAGGAGGTGTGAGCACGGCACCGCAGATAAAAGCAAAGTCAAGGATAACGCTTAACTCCTCCACATGCCACACTCAAAGCCAGCAACACAATATTAGAGAGACACACACTTTCTCTCTTTCTCTCTACTGGGTCGCAGTTGAGCGTTGTGGTCATGTGTCTTTAGTGCAGAACATGTGAACACAGCAGGCTGGTTAGCACTGAGACACCGCAAACGCTTGTTTCAGCCTTGAGGATGAGAAATACAAGGAGACAGAGAGACTAGAAAAAGGAAAACAGACAGAAGACAGATGGAAGTGCAAAGCAAAAAGACTGGCTTGTTCTACGTGGGGGGTTACACAGCAGTTCTTCAAAGGGAGAGAAGCAGGGACACACATCAAGCACACGGTGGACCTAGAAGCATTTAGACACAATGTTTGAATGACATTGGATTAAGGGAGATTAAAAAGGTGACATTTAATTAGCTGATTGAAAGTAAATCACAAAACCGACTCTCGAAAGTTACATCTGCAGTAATTTAAATGTTTTTAAATCATCAGTCATCAAAGCTAGGGTAAATATTGGTCACAGACATGGATATTTACTTTAAATTTCACAAAGCTGATTACTCACTAAAAACTCAGATCAAGTTTTCATGCCATTTGAAGTCTTAATTTGATTTAACAAAGAGGTTATACCTACGTGTGAGTTGTTTGCTTACTTTTTAAATTTAATCTTCCCATTAACACCATTATGTTGTTCATTCTGACTGATACGCAAATGTCGAATGCGTACGAACACAAGATGCGTGATTTATCGCATGAACCAATAACAGTCTATCATAACCAGTCATATCCAATCATATTGCAATGAATTCATTCTCAATTACATCCCACCAAACTAACTGCATGCTTTACACAGTGTCCTAACTACAGGCGATAAAATGTATCTTTTTCATGTTATTCAGAGTTTTTGTCCTTGCTAGCTGTGACAGCGACATACAAATTTTCAATTTTAGAAACGGTTTCTATTTCTGCGACGTCACAGCACGAACAACATACAAACTATGATAATTACAATCTAAGGTACTGATTATGTGCTTTATTCAATGTTAAGTGTCTAATCGGAGTTTTAATATCACATTGCATGACATTTATAGCCATATTGAAATCAATAACCGATAATTTACCTAAGATGTTGAAATTAAATGTAAGCAAACATATATGTTAAAACTGCAAACTTAATGCAAACCAACAAGTGTTTTCAATGACACAGATGGTTATCAGTCACCTTAGTATGTAGTTTAAACAATGTTAAAAAGGTTTAATACTTATGAATTAGATTTTAAAATTGTCCATTTCGTTGGAAGTGCAGTGCGCTTCTGAATGTCTGTGATATTTGAGGGATTCTGTCTCGTCACGTCTGGTGTGGACAGCCAAATTGCTCGTCGCTGGAATTTTGTTGTGTCGCATGTAGTTAGGACACAGTGTTAGGTCTGTTAAAAATCAATGGGCTCAGGGGAGGCGAGAAACACGAACTCCCGCTGTAACTCTCTGATGTCGCTGTTGGACAATGTTTCTTTAGAAAAACAGGTGATTTATACACTTTTTAAATCTTATATTTTGTAATATTGCAGTTGTTTTATGTCTGCGAATTTTTTCTAATCCAATATTTTAGGAAGGCACTGCCTCCTCAGAGGAAACACCCCTGATATATAACAAATTACATTACAAGAGTTCTGAACAACTTTTTAGCATGCATGTGTTTGCATTTGCCAATAGGTGGGATATTTGTTACCAAGTGCAAAATTCATACAGAAATAGTGGCTTAAGTATTCAAATGTACTGCGTATTAAAGCAGATTCTGTTAAACTGGGGCACATCTTAAGATTTGCTACTAACATAAGTTCTAAATTATAATTAATGTGTGTTCACACTTGTAGCTCAGTTTGTTTGGTTCATTTAAAAAGGAGCAAAAAGGAAAATTATACATTTGGTCCTGGTCCGCTTAGCGTTCACACTGGCATTTTTGACAGCGAACCTAAAGATACCGAACGTAAAGGCATAGTGATACGTTCTTACCTGATTGGTCAGGTTGAGTGACGTATATTTTGTGACGGAACTCACCGAACACTCCAAACACAAGTAAATGGTGCGTTCAACTTAAAGCGTGACACCAAAGTACCCATTCACTGATTGTTCTACTCAGTGCCGCTTTAAGACAAATACACCTAATGCCGTCTGCTATACTAAGCGCGTTTTTTGTGTGTATATGATATTATTTTCACCACCTGTGAACTCACAAAAAACTCATAAAAGGCACTTTACCTCGTCGTTGCTCTACTTTTACCCTCTGCTCATTTTGTTTTGGATACACCACATGTTCCCTGTGTGAAATCATAGTGTCGCATCATGTCATTACTTCCTGTTTTTGGCTGGTTTAGAAGTATTTGGTCCATGTCGTGTTCATATTTAATTCGAACCGCACCAGAGTTTGTTTGGAAATGGACTGAGTTCGAATGGCTGAGTTCGAATGGCAGCGTTCGAATGGCAGCGTTCACACTTACTCAAATGAACTGCACTAACAGAGTTCGTTTTAATCGAACCAAACATGACAAGTGTGAACACCCTTAAACAGCCCAAAAAAAGAGGAATTTAAGGTATAAACTTTTGATGGGGCATTAAAATAAAGATCTGTCCCTGAAGACACTGTGCCCAGCGAATCAGAGTGATTGAGCAGAGAAGGAAGGCAATAAACAATGATATCAGATTCAGCACAATGCTCTTGCACTGAGGGTTAAGATATGCAGAACAAAGAGATGTGGACAAAGAGAATAAAAGAACGAGGTGGAGAGTCTGTGAAAAGAGAAGAAAGCGGAAGGTGCAGGGAATACAAAGATGAGAGAAAAGGCCTGTTGTGTAAGAAATGTTCAATCACATGACCACCTGCATATTTTCTCTTGTGCTGGCCTGGAGCTTTCCGCCCAGGGCACAAAAACAGCAAAGCATGCTGGGTACTGCATCATTCAAGCTGCTTTTAAGCATACTAACATTATTTTCTTTGCAAAAATGCATTTATTCTGGATTTACGGGAAGGAATTGTTTTTCACATGTGCGGCATTTTGACTGATGGATTCAGTGCTGGCTTTTGAAAGCACATGCAGTATTTTAAACACAATTCAGAACATTCATCAGTCAGCGACTTTCTAAAAAGACGCTCCACTCAGGAGATGCTGTGTTACATCTAGATTATAGATCAACCTCCCCGCAAGCAGGTACTCACGTTTCCATAGTCGATGTAGAACACGTGAACCTTTGCTGGAGATTCAACTTTCTCGACACGAGCTCTGTACCTATGGGAGAAAGAGAGACAGAGAAGAAAGTGTCAGTTTCAGTCACTGATAAAAGGGGAAAAGCACTGGACAACTTCATGCTATACTGAAGAAGAGAAGTTTGGCTTTGCCACCAAATGGCACTTTGGTACCTTACTGGCACTGACTTTCTGGCTCCAAACTGCCTTTGCTTCATGGAAATGACAGAAAGAGGCCACACTGGGCACCTGGTAAGATATAGTGACCTCCAATTTTACCTAACTGAAAACATTCCCTTTCATAAAGAGCAAAATACTACTTTAGTGCCCCTAACTGTACAGTACTGGTGGATCTTTTATGGGTCAGAGGAGAGAGTTAATCTTGTATTCATAACCTCGCGCTCTGAAAGTCTAAGAAGCCTCTCATATTCATCAAGAGCAGTTCAAAGCTCTGCATGACACCTCAAACACAAGAGAAGAAGTCAAAGATAAGTTTCCATTCCTATCTAATCAAACTTAGGCATTTGAACCCACTCAAGACCCCCTGCCCACTGCAGTCCATCTATTTATGCTAAAACACCTCAATCATCCAAAAACCACTGCCTGTTCCAGCTCTCAAAAATGTCTTTCTGCTGGTTGCAGACTGATTTGTGTCCACCCTCTCTGCGTATCACAGTCTTAATGAGCTCTTACACCACAGAATGACATAGTCCTGATGCATTGTGGGAAAACACGGCCTCTGGAGCCAAGTGGGATGTAGAGAAAGTGCCTGTTAGCAACATGACAACATGCTAAGAAAAAAGAAAAGAAAAAACAGAGAACCCACTTCTCAGAGGCACTGAATTGCAAACTTGCAAACAATTAAAGCCAAATTCTATTATTGTTGCGGGGTGGAGTTTTTAAAAGAGAAAGACGACATCAACAAAAACACCAGCAGATGCTTGAGTAATGAGTCGCCCCACTGAGGACGCAGCCTGTTCAGAGTCTATATGAGGACAATAGAAGCTTCCAGACTCCCTGAAGGACAAAGGACTCATTAGAGCAGTCCAATGTCCTGCAATCTAGGGCAGATTACCCCAGTATAAAATGTAAGCAAACCGAGAAATACCCATAAGCAACAGATGGTTCACTATTAAATTATTTCAACAATGAATATGAGGTTAAAGCAATCCCTGTGAAGCTAGTCTGCTGAGAAATGCTGCCTTCCTGCTTTTATTCCAATTCACCAAAGTCATCTTTCTTTAAAATTAAATACACACAACAGTTATACTAATAATATTCCAATATTAGAGATTTTTTTCTTTAATCTTTCTTTTCTTTTCTTTTTTGAGAAATAAAGTTACAATCCTGTGTTCACAAATGCGTGTTATACAGTCAAAACTCAAAAAAAGTCGGAATTGCAAGATTTTTTTTTCTCAGAATTATGATATAAACTCACAATTACACGAAAAAGTCAGAAATGTGAGATAAAAGTGTGAGTTTATGTATCGCTATTCAGATTTTTTTTCCTCAAAATTGAGGTATAAACTTGCAATGTCAAAGTCAGGATTGTGAGATATAAATTCGCAATTCTGAGAAATAAAGTCACAATCCTGAGAAAAAGTCAGAATTGCGAGATATAAACTTGCAATTGTGAGTTAAAAAAATCAGAATTGCGAGAAAATGACAACTTTCTTTCTCAGAATTAATGTAATAAATAATTAGTGTAATAAAATCTAAAAGGTCGCAATAAAAATGTGCAATTCTGACTTTTTCTTCTATGAAATGTGAGATATAAACTCGCAAAAAAAAAAAGACTGTTCCCAGAATTGCGAGTTTATATCTCACAATTCTGACTTAACTCGCAATTGCGAGAGTGGGATTCTGCGAAAAAAAAGTCAGAATTGTGAGATATAAACAATTCTGAGGAAAAAGGTCATAATTGCCAGACGTAGACTTGCAATTGCGAGAAAAGTGTCTGAATTGTAAGATTAAAAAGTCGCAAGTACCTTTTTTTTATTCAGTGGTGGAAACAGGCTTCCATAATTTATAGACTATCAATAACTCAAAAAAACATAATTATCAGCATGTGCCAGAATTTCAATACCACTGCATTACTTGAAACATCAAATCAACTGCACACACTTGCCAAATCAGCAAGATGACTCATCATTACCCCTCAAAACTTGACAAGAACATCCTGCCCAGCAGCTCTGACAAATATTTTATTACATTTATTTATTAAAAGAAATTAACAATTTAAAAGGTCTTCGCTTGAAACCAGAAAACTCAGCTTTTACAGCAGATGCCATTAGACTTTAGGCTCTTACCATTCTCCGTCAGCAAACTTTGCGATGCAGAAATCCCCTCTGCGTGGGGAAAAGGATCCTTCCACCGGAGGCTGGGAGGCAATCTCTGCTCGCATGCTCTCCATCAGACTCTCCAGCTTAGTACCTGCACAGATGAGGACGACAAAAAAGTTTCAGGATTGAGTTCCTTGATTTTGAACGGCGTTCTGACGGCGTGATTAGATGATTTATACCATAACGGGAGGATTTGAGAAGCATTAACTTGCGAACGACTGGTCCTGCCAACATCATTTTTCCAACAATGAAGCCCTGATGGCTCTAGAGAGGAAAAGCGTAATATTTTCCTCATTCAGCCAAACAGCAAATGCTAAATTACTTTAATTTGTTGATAACCAGCATCCATTGAGTTTTTGCCGGAGCTGGGGTCTATTGCAAACACAGAAATAAAATTACATTAAGACCCACAAATCCTCACCGCTCTAGTGCCCCTACAGCCCGCTTGAGGGGGACATGTGACCCAGGCAAGCTCTCGAATCAACCAAAGGCCAGTAAGGTTTTAATACATCAAAAAGACTCGGAAGGCCTTTCTAATGAGAACATCCACTACAGATATTTACTTTTTTTCAGTTGTAGTCTTGCAGCTGTCCATTCATTTCTCCCAACAACAGAGCAATCAGTGTAATCGCTGAGGTGTGGGGTTTGCTGGGGTACGGAAATGTGACAAAATGGCCTCACAGTCAAGCATGAATAATGTTGTAGGAGCGCAAGGCGGAGGGAGAAAAAGAGAGAAAAAAAAAGGAGCAAGAGCTGTAATGTGCGACAAACACCAAACATCCCTCCAGGAAAGCTGTTAAAATAAGCCAACTAATGGGCCTGTCTTAAGCTGCTCATTTTCGCCCCCCTTATCCGACATCATTGGGTTTTTTATAATAATTGTTTGCTAGCATCAGAATATTAGCATGTATTAAATAAAAAGGCGAGGATAAACAGAGAGAGAGCGTTTAAAAGACGTAGCGTAAATCTATATTCAAGCAGCCTTAAGCCTGCATGCGGCTAATTAGCGTGATGCCAACTCAAACAGAGCAGCGTTAGCGTGTGAACGTATGTTTATGTACGTGTAAGGGCGCAGGGGGTATTTAATGGCAGATTTCCAAAAGGGGTGTGGCTTAAATGCTCTATTTAATTGGCTAACCCACCAGCATCCAGCCTGCTAAACGGTTAATTAGCACATATGGGAAGACACGTGCGCTCACGCACACATAAACCTCTCAGCTGATTCTCGCACAGTGGAGATATTAGTGGCGTTTTGAGGAGGCAGCAGTTTTTGAGAAGTTGGGGGGGAGGGGTGGCTGTGTGACTGCGGGTAGAGTAGCGTGTCAGATGACAGCTGAACGTGCAGCCTTGATTTATTAAACTAATTTAAAAAGTTTTGCATTTTCTTCCCAGGCAGCAGGGCAGCGAGAGTGTGCTTCCCCGGCTTCGTTCATCCATGCCCCACTTCCAGCCCTGCGAGAGCTCACTAAATAATAAATAAGGAGGGGGGTGTCCTCCGTACGCGTTATAAAGGTTTAATGGAGGCAGCGCATTTAACCCAATTAATCCAAGAAGCACTCGATTAGAACGCATAGACTGGGCAGAGAAAAAGTCTCTATTATAGACAATGGATGCTAATTAAAACGAATGCACTGGCTTATAATATGTGTCAAAGACTGCAGCCCTCAATCCAAACTCTGCTGATGGAAGAATTCACTCAAAATGAACGTCCAACCATTATTTAATTACCTCATGTCGTTTTAAAACCATATGCTGTGTGAAAGACTAAAGGAGAATCACTGAAAAACCCTACTGTGTAGCTCTCAAATCAAAAATGGCTTCAGATGTCAGGTTTCACACTTCATCAAGTGACAAAACGTGACAACTACAGGGCCCTATAAAATCAGTTTTCCCAAATTCAGTTTCATGTTTTTCCAAATTTAGTCTGTTTTATGGCTAAATTAAAAAATATTACTCAAAAAGCATGTCTAATTAATTGAAATCATGAAACTTACACAAATGTAACAGGAATTTATTACAAGTTTAACAAAAATTAAAATTTTAAGGCTCTATAAAATAAGATTTTTTTCTCAAATACAGTTTTATTTTTACCAAATTCATTTCCTGTATTCCATTGTAATGGTTTTATTACATTTTAATAATCAAAAGCATCTCTAAATAATTTATTTAAAATATATACACTGCCCTCCAAAAGTTTGGAAACACCCCTGGCAAAGAGTGGTTTTGGAAGATATCAGCATAGTGTGAACCATCTCTGGGCAATCCTTCAGGAGGCTTGGCGTAATATATCAAGTCAATGTTTGAATAAACTGACAGCTCGGATGCCCAGATTATGCAAAGCTGTAATAGCTGCTAATGGTGGATGTTTTAATGAATCGAAATTTTAAGTTTTTTTGTATGTATAAACTGTTTATGTAATAAAATATGTTTTCATAGTTTGTGTTGTCCCTTATCAGTGCAAAATTACCACAAATTAAAAAGGATTCATGCCAATATTGTCCAAAACCCCACTTTCTAGGGCGTTTCCAAACTTTTGGAGGGCAGTGTGTATGTGTATGTATGTGTATATAATTTTTTTGGGGGTAAATAAATTCTGGTATATGTATTTTTTTTATGGTAAAGATTTCTTAAAAATTAATGTTTTAATAATAATATCAGTAGTAGTAGTAGCAGTGGTAGTATCTTTACATTAAGTAATATATTTCTGTCAATTTCTTCAAGTTGTATTAATTTTTTTTCTCATTTTCTTAACAAATTTTTCCATTAAATTTCTGGATTCCATGTTAATAGTTTCATTAAATTCTAGTAATCAAAAGCATCTCTAATTAATTGATTTTATAAAAAATGATTATCATTACATATTTTTTTATAGAAATACTGTGTGAAGCATTTACATTTTTCTGGTAAATGTTTTTATCTTGTAAATATCCCTTAAAAATAATGTTTTAAAAATAATTTATTATAAGTAGTACTAATTTAATTAAATTAGGTAATATATTTTTGACACAATTTCTTCAAGTTAAACTGAACTTTAAATTTCGATGGCTTGCTATAAAGACCACTATGTTTGTATATGACGATTATTTTTTCTTAAAAGAAATGGTAAAATGCTCATAAAGTGACTCCCAGAGCAGTTCTATAGATTGTTTATGTGCTCATGTACTTATATATTGATTATCCCTCAGCATGTGCGTAGTAAACGAAACCTTGCACCTGCACCATTCGTTCACAAAGAGACACGCAGGATTCATATTTAAATAGTATTTTCGCAGCTTAATATTCACAGACACTAGGTCATATCACATTTTGATTTAAGTGTACTGACCTACTTTTGATTTATTCATCCAAAATGTGTCAAATTACACAACGTTCCGCATTATACAGTAAATTCCGCATTTTCTGCATCACAGAAATCATACGGCCCTACAAATATGTTAGGAAAACTACTGAAGGTGGCACAATTTTTGGTTTTAGGACAATATTATAGCTTTAGGACTTGGATATGAATATTTAGATTTGGTATGTACTTCAAAAGAGCATGAAACTACAATGTGGGGAGACAAAAACTAATACTGCAGTACTTCTATGTTAATCAGAAACTTAATAAAACTCTCAGGGAGACTCTGTCAACTTAATTAATTTATATTAATGTGTTTTTGATTTAAAAGTACGCTAACAAGACCTGCAGTGGTCCATATGGTGTGGGTTCAGGTGTTCAGCCCTGCTTACATTCCCTGTATGCTTCATTACATCCTCCTTGGCTGATATACTGGAGGATATAATGAAGGATTCAGCTTTAATTACGGCGGGGTCAGGTTCTCCAGCGGCTACTGTAAATCTGCAACACTCCCCTGACTGTGTACGTGTGTGTGTCTGAGAGAGAGAGCGTTTTCATCTCAGTGCATCGTGCTTTGCACACAGCTAGCTCCCGGTCAGCGTGTAACGTTAATTAGCACAAGCAGAACATGTCTGCGGATTTGGATTCACCTCCTGCTCTGATGAGGGACGAGTGAGAGTTATGGAGGACATGAGGTGGAAGCTCACAGATGAGCCCAAAAGAGTCCACTATGAGATGAAACGTTCCCTATTCAGATAACACAGTGAGCAGGATCTTCAAGGACTCTTAGCTAATGTAAATGTTTAATCTAAAAGATCAAAGGTTATCCGGATGAAAAAATGCCTTTCTCTTTCGCACACCATGGTTATCTTTTTGCATTTTGAAATGCTTTGCATTTAAATGCTATTTTCCAATGTGACAAGTCAGTTATTTGTATATTAAAAATAAAAATAGAAATAATATTAATGCACTGTTACACTGCGGCAACCTTTACATTTCCATTTGTGACTGTGACTATCATCGTCACTTCTTTGGTGAATAACAGACTCACAGGTTTAGCTGTGAATATGCATAAGAACGTAATAAATGCTAGAATCCTATACTGCAGTAAACAGGTTAATTTTAATGCTCTCCATCTCAGTTGCTCTATATGTGTATGAATCACTCCTCACATATGACACACCGTCTTGACATTACAAGCTATAAGGGATGAGTGCTGCCTGTACACACATGGCATAGCTGCAAAAAGCCCTATAAATAACCCACACCTGCGTTTATTTGCATTGGAAAGATGAATCTACCGTTATGGCATCCGGCGGGTCAAACACTTCCACGCCCACCTCACGTTTCTCACAATGCAACCAAGAGGGATCAACCTCTCACTCAGAGCATTTTACACTATTTAAAAAAAAACAACAGCTGGAGAAAGAGAGAGAGAAAAAATGGTGGATCCCACAGAGCCAGGAGAGCGTTTTAACAAATATAACGTTCATTGCTTCTCTACAGCCCATAATTAATTGTGTTTACTAAGGAGAACTTCACTATTATTATAGCTCATGCTAAGGGTTAGGAATTTGAAGTAACTCGTCCTACGCGGTTTATGCTACATCCTTGTGGATCGTTGATGAAAGGTGTGCTTTTATGATGAACAAAAGTGAAAATATCCCATTGACCTATGCTGTGTGCACACCAAACGAGAAATATTCTGGATTTATCGCTCTAAATTACTCATGGGATGTTTTTCATGTCACTCATGCAAATAAAATCATTGATTTCCTCTATTTTCTGACACAACTGGACGTGTCAAGTTCTTTGCTGACTGGCTTGTGCGACAATGCGTCATGCGAATCAGGGCCGTGCAGAGACCTTTAAAGGGGCAGGTGCTCAAAGTATAAAAAGGGCATCTGAAACAAGGCATTAAAGAGCCCCTCGGGTCCATCACCTCATTGTAGGCATCCAGTTACTTATGTAACAAGTAATTTCATTAAGACAAATTATGCATTATTTGAAGTTTTAATTGCGTTTCAGAACTCAAACAACTGAATCAGTCATTTTTTTTTTCACTATAAAAGGGGCTCCATAAATAGGGCTGTGCTCAAAACATCAGTGCAGCAATACTGTACTGTATATTGTGACACATTCCTTGCTGATATGTGACCATGGCCCACAAAACCAGTCATAAGTGTATTTTTTTCAAAATTGAGTAAATAAGCTTTTCATTGATGTATGGTTTGCTATAGGACAATGTTTGTCTGTGATACAACTATTTGAAAACGTGGAAACAGAGGGTGCAAAACAATCTAAATATTGAGAAAATCGCCTTAAAAGTTGTCCAAATTAAGTTCTCAGCAATACATATTACTAGTTTATCGTACATTTATGGTAGGAAATAAAAAATAAAAAAAATCTTCATGGAACATGATCTTTACTTAATATCCTAATGATTTTTGGCATAAAAGAAAAATATATAATTTTGACCCATACAAAGTATTTTTGGCTATTGCTACAAATATTCCTGTGGAAGTAGCCTAGCAGTCACACAGTATACTAAAGAACACCTAAGCGACTTCAAAGAAATGCTCTGTGTAAATGTATTTAAATGTGCTGCTGTGGCTGTAGCTGAGAGCAAATATGCAAATGCTCAGAGAAGAGTGATTAGACTTAATATCAATGTTACAGCGATATTATTCCATGAAACGATTCCCAGAGGGAACAAGACTAAAGAAATGAGACAATACTAATACTGATGTCTCCCAATCACCACATTAAACAGAAATTTAGCAACCATTCTCGTGCATAAATATTGCATGTGGGTGAATATCGAAGAATATGCAAACAGTCATAATTCAACCCCAACTCAAGAAAAAAAAGAAGAGATTATGTTTTGCATAAATAAAATGAAGCCTATTAATAAGACCATTAAGACTTCTTGCATCAAGATAATTTTCTTAGCAAATTCATTGCAAACTCATTACTGTTCAGAAAAAAACTTAGTTATTACTATACTGAGAAAAACAAAAACAACAATGTGTTTAGATAAAAATACTACATTACAATAAGCTACTTGAGAGCAATAAGAAAAAAAAAAAAACTGAGCAAATCGCAATAATAGCTGTGAGAAATTGTACTTACAAAAATGTTAATGCCAAAAATCTTAATGGTCCTAAAATGGTCCCATTATTTTCCTTTAGCTTTTTTTTTTTTAACGACCTGCACATGTATTTCCACCACTAAATAATAAATTTAAAAAAGGTTACTGCGACTTTTGCATCTCACAGTTCTGACTTTTTTTTTTCTCAGAATTGCGTGATATAAACTCAGTTTAGACTTTTTCTCAGTATTGTGTAATATAAACTCAAAATTCTGACTTTTTTAATCAGAATTGCGTGATATAAACCCACAGTTATGACTTGTTTCTGAGAATTGCATGATATAAACCCACAATTCTAACTTTTTTTCTCAGAATTGCGTGATATAAACCCACAATTCTGACTGTTTTCTCAGGATTGCGTGATATAAACCCACAATTCTAACTTTTTTCTCAGAATTGTGAGATCAAAACTTGCATTTCTGACTTTTTTCTCAGAATTGAATGATATAAACCCACAGTTGACTTTTTTCTCATATTTGCATGATATAAACCCACAATTCTAACTTTTTTTCTCTCAGAACTGCGTGATATAAACCCACAATTCTGACTTTTTTTCTCAGAACTGCGTGATATAAACCCACAATTCTGACTTTTTTCTCAGAACTGCGTGATATAAACCCACAATTCTGACTTTTTTCTCAGAACTGCGTGATATAAACCCACAATTCTGACTTTTTTTCTCAGAACTGTGTGATATAAACCCACAATTCTGACTTTTTTCTCAGAACTGCGTGATATAAACCCACAATTCTGACTTTTTTCTCAGAACTGCGTGATATAAACCCACAATTCTGACTTTTTTTCTCAGAACTGTGTGATATAAACCCACAATTCTGACTTTTTTCTCAGAACTGCGTGATATAAACCCACAATTCTGACTTTTTTCTCAGAATTGTGAGATCAAAACTTGCATTTCTGACTTTTTTCTCAGAATTGAATGATATAAACCCACAGTTATGACTTTTTCTCAGAATTGCGTGATATAAACCCACAATTCTAACTTTTTTTCTCAGAATTGTGAGATCAAAACTTGCATTTCTGAATTTTTTTCTCAGAATTGAATGATATAAACCCAGTTATGACTTTTTCTCAGAATTGCGTGATATAAACCCACAATTCTAACTTTTTTCTCAGAATTGCATGATATAAACCCACAATTCTGACATTTTTCTCAGAATTGTGAGATCAAAACTTGCATTTCTGACTTTTTTTCTCAGAACTGCATGATATAAACCCACAATTGACTTTTTCTCAGAACTACAAGATACAAATTCAAAATTCTGACTTTTTTCTCAGAATTGCGAGATCAAAACTTGCATTTCTGAATTTTTCTCAGAACTGCGTGATATAAACTCACAATTCTGACTTTTCTTCTTATAATTGTGAGTTTTTTACAATTCAGATTTTTTTTCTCAGAATTGCGAGTTTATATCTCACAATTTTGAGAACAGTCTTTTTTTCCTCAAAATTGGACTTTATAACTTGCAATGATATATAATAACTTGATCGCCCCTTCTCTCAAAGCCATTTGCAGTAACGTTTTTATCTCTTTCAAACAGTGCTGTTCATTCCCTCTTTTCCTTCCATTCCAGGTAAAAGCGACAGCCCACGCCGAGCTTAAGGACAAAGCCACGTTTCACATTGACACCGGGGCGGCACACAGTGACGTGGGCTGGCCCACCTGCCCGCTCGTCTCATTAAACATTCATTGGCGGGTGGACGGGGTCCGTTCTGCAAGGATAAGGGTAGTATTAAAGAATTTCACCTCTCCTCCCGGCGCTCGTGATTGACTCTGAGCAGGAGACGGGGCGGATGAGCCCCAGTGGGGGTGGGAAAGAGCAGAAAGGCAGAAGAAACGACCTTAACCAGAAAAGATTCACCCGCTGCATATCTACAGGGTCCTCCAGCTGCTTATGCCATTACATTAGGGTAAAACAAACAGAGACTGAGAGACTGACATACACATGGACACAGGGATACAGACACAAAACAGTGTCTGGGTTGTACAAAATGTGCCTCGTTTTGGTGTAGAGACAGCACAGCAGTGTCACAGCAATCAGTGCCCGGTGCTAAATTACAGCTCTGTGATTTCAAAGCCATTGTGAAGGGAGGGCAGGGGCAGCATCTGCGTCTTTTGCCTCCCGTCGCACAGGCTGTGGGTGAGACCCTGACTCTGTGTTTTGATTGCAAGTTTCCAAATATACCCATATAGCCCTGCTGCGCTCCAGGCTGGGAGGCGTGCAAACCACCTTTTTGGATTCTGCTTCGTTAAAAGTGGTCATGGTAAAGAGGCAATTTGGATACCTGCTTCATAATCTCAAAGCTTCAATAATGCTTCATAAAGCTGAAAGACTTTGAGAAAACCTGGCTGTGAAAGCTACATTTATTGCAATTACACCATTTGTTATGGTGAGAATATACGAGTAGAAATTCTCCCCTCCAGCTCTGCAATCACTTCTCTTCAATTCCAGCAGAAATCTTGGGCCATTAAAATATGTGTGACCCTGGACCACAAAACCAGTCTTAAGTCGCTGGGGTATATTTGTAGCAATAGCCAAAAATAAATTGCATGGGTCAAAATTTTTGATTTTTCTTTTATGCCAAAAATCATTAAGAAATTAAGTAAAGTTCATGTTCCATGAAGATTTTTTGTAAAATTCCTACTGTAAACATATCAAAATGTAATTTTTGATTTGTAATATGCATTGTTAAGAACCTAATTTGGACAACTTTAAAGGTGATTTTCTCAGTCTTTTTGATTTTTTTGCATCCTCAGATTTCTGATTTCAAATAGATGTATCTCAGCCAAATATTGTCCTATCCTAACAAACCATACATCAATAGAAAGCTTATTTATTG
>NC_133364.1:20918143-20970922 GCF_049309525.1 Garra rufa
AGCCTCATCACCGCCGCTGTTTAAATCCCGAGCGCGCCTCTCCTCGGGAGACCGGTCTCTTTCCCCCGTGCATGCACGCTGGTGTCCTCGCGGGTCCAGGAGGGGGTGAAGAGGGAATCCCGCGCCACAAGAGTTTGGAGAGCCGCCGGACCCGCGGTCCGGTTGAGGCCGCCAGAAGCCGCCGCCCCAGCGCCGGACAGCTCGAGAGGGATGAGCCTGCCGGAGATGCCGCCGCCCTAGCACCCCGGCGCTAGTATGGAAAGCGCCCGCGGCCGCCGGACTCCGCCCCTCCTCCTGGACCCTTCCCCTCTGAACACTACCGTTCCGTCACGCTGCCCCAGCACCCGAGGACACCAGACTCCCCTTTTATTTTTGGACACTGTTTTACTTTATGGACTCACTTTCCCTTATTTTCTGTTTAATAAAAGCCTCTCCGAGGCCTGACGCCACACCCACTGTGTCTGTCGTTTGCCCCTCCCGCCACAGTGGTGGAGAATGCGGGCAAGGCGGGGCTTAGACAGCGCAGTGGGCAACACCTGATGACGTCATCCCCTCTCGCTCGCCAAAGCTCGTGAAGACCCGGACGGGGACGGAGAACTACGGAGACGCCTCCCAGCCGCAAGAAGGGTAAGTGATGTTTCAGTTAGTCACTTATCCTGCGGTTGGTTGAGGCTGTCGACTAATACCGGGTTTTTCTGTCCCTGTTCCGGTACGCGGCGAGAGGGAGCGTTGCCTTGGAGAGGAATCCCCGCCACTCCGACCGCTGGAGCCTGGATGAGGAAGTTAGCACTCCTGCGTGGGCGGCGACCTTAGGACGGGGATGTCGCTTGGGGGGGGGAATGTGGCGAGGCGTCTGCCCGCCCCCCTAATTTTCATCACCACCCCGTCCGTATTCGCCGCCCTTCTCCAGGCTCCCGACGGAGTGGGTGTGTAGGGGAGAGGAGGGGCGTGTAATCGGCTCGGGCTGGCGGCGTGTGATGGGGACACCTGATGTAAATGAAGCCTCATCACCGCCGCTGTTTAAATCCCGAGCGCGCCTCTCCTCGGGAGACCGGTCTCTTTCCCCGTGCATGCACGCTGGTGTCCTCGCGGGTCCAGGAAGGGGTGAAGAGGGAATCCCGCACCGCCAGGGAGGATGAGCCGCCGGACCCGGCGGTCCGGTTGAGGCCGCCAGAAGCCGCCGCCCCAGCGCCGGACAGCTCGAGAGGGATGAGCCTGCCGGAGATGCCGCCGCCCTAGCACCCCGGCGCTAGTATGGAAAGCGCCCGCGGCCGCCGGACTCCGCCCCTCTCCTGGACCCTTCCCCTCTGAACACTACCGTTCCGTCACGCTGCCCCAGCACCCGAGGACACCAGACTCCCCTTTTTATTTTGGACACTGTTTTACTTTATGGACTCACTTTCCCTTATTTTCTGTTTAATAAAAGCCTCTCCGAGGCCTGACGCCACACCCACTGTGTCTGTCGTTTGCCCCTCCCGCCACAGTGGTGGAGAATGCGGCAAGGCGGGGCTTAGACAGCGCAGTGGGGCAACACCTGATGACGTCATCCCCTCTCGCTCGCAAAAGTTCGTGAAAACCCGGACAGGGACGGAGGAACGACGGAGACGGCCTCCCAGCCGCAAGAAGGGTAAGTGATGTTTCAGTTAGTCACTTATCCTGCGGTTGGTTGAGGCTGTCGACTAATACCGGTTTTTCTGTCCCTGTTCCGGTACGCGGCGAGAGGGAGCGTTGCCTTGGAGAGGAATCCCCGCCCACTCCGACCGCTGGAGCCTGGATGAGGAAGGTAGCACTCCTGCGTGGGCGGCGACCTTAGGACGGGATGTCGCTTGGGGGGGGGAATGTGGCGAGGCGTCTGCCCGCCCCCCTAATTCTCATCACCACCCCGTCCCGTATTCGCCGCCCTTCTCCAGGCTCCCGACGGGAGTGGGTGTGTAGGGGAGAGGAGGGGCGTGTAATCGGCTCGGGCTGGCGGCGTGTGATGGGGACACCTGATGTAAATGAAGCCTCATCACCGCCGCTGTTTAAATCCCGAGCGCGCCTCTCCTCGGGAGACCGGTCTCTTTCCCCCGTGCATGCACGCTGGTGTCCTCGCGGGTCCAGGAGGGGGTGAAGAGGGAATCCCGCGCCACAAGAGTTTGGAGAGCCGCCGGACCCGCGGTCCGGTTGAGGCCGCCAGAAGCCGCCGCCCCAGCGCCGGACAGCTCGAGAGGGATGAGCCTGCCGGAGATGCCGCCGCCCTAGCACCCCGGCGCTAGTATGGAAAGCGCCCGCGGCCGCCGGACTCCGCCCCTCTCCTGGACCCTTCCCCTCTGAACACTACCGTTCCGTCACGCTGCCCCAGCACCCGAGGACACCAGACTCCCCTTTTATTTTGGACACTGTTTTACTTTATGGACTCACTTTCCCTTATTTTCTGTTTAATAAAAGCCTCTCCGAGGCCTGACGCCACACCCACTGTGTCTGTCGTTTGCCCCTCCCGCCACAATATATATATATATATATATATAAATACAGAAACATACAAACAAAATGTAAAGCAAAATGTTATACAGCAATTTAAAAATCCATAAAATTTATATAAAAATACATACATGTTATAGGAACAAAAAAAGTTAAAGCATAAATGTTATACATTACTTAATTATATACAATTTATATAAATAATTAAACAAATATAAATAGGGCAAATAAGAATTTACAGTACTATTTTAATGTCATACAGTAAATTAATTAAAATAAAATATAAATACAATATTATTTTAATGTTTTACAAAATTTCTATAAAATATTTAGGGCGGAAAGAATCCACAATAATTTGTAATTGTTATAAAGTAAAAAAAAAAAAAAAAAGTGTATATTAAAAACAAACCATCACAAAAATAAATAAATAAATAAATAAATAAATAAATAAATAAATAATAATAATAATATATATAAGGGCAAAAAGAATCTACAATATTTTAACGTAGCAATTTGTTTAATTCGTTTTAATTTAGGACAGACAAAATCTACAATAATATTTAATTTTTATACAGTAATTAAGAAAATTAAAAACAAAATGTATATTACATATAAAAATATAAATATTAAAAATAGGGCAGAAAGAACCTACAATACTATTTTAATGTTCTATAGTAATTAAAACAAATATAAATACAATACCATTTTAATGTAGCAATTTATATTAAAAAAATAGTTAGGGCAGAAAAATTTACAATAATATTTAATTGTTATACAGTAATAAAATTAAAAATAAAATGTATATTAAAATATTTTTTAAAAATCTACAATGGAAAGAGACTACAATACTATTTTAGTGTTATACAGTAATTAAAAATATATAACTTAATTTATACTCAATTTAATTAAAAATAAAAAAATAAAAAAAAATAAAAAGATGAATAATTAATTTATAATAATAATTATAACACTACTTTTCACAGGTTTTTCATGACAGCTCCAGACAGTATCAAGCACAGGGAAAAATCAAATAAAAATCTAAAAACAGGAGACAAGCCTGACATACATAATTATACTCACTGCAAATCGACACATAATTATACCCCCAAATATCTACGCAAGGTGACAAACCAAACTCTGTTATGAATTAGTTTCCACCAGCTGAAGACAAACAGCAGCTAATGCGCCTGTTGCAGATGTGTTTACTGACGCTAATGCCCAAACTAATCTGTCAGTGCGGCTAACCGAAAGTGTTCATTACTTTACCAAGGTTTCAGTTACACAACTACACAGCAGAAATTACACACGGCCTCTGGAGATACACACACAGACGCTCCTTTGCCCAAGGAATTCCGTTTCACTACTGATCCCAGACTTTGAGTAATTAAATCTAACTAATTAAAGAACACAGAGAAAAGGAAAAGAATTGATAGAGACACAGAGAGCGAGCGAGAGCCAGCCTTTCCCTGCTCTGCATGGGGTGCTGGAAACCAGAGATGTTATCAGGGCGATTTGTGGGTGTTTAGAGTCTTTTAAATGAAGTCGTGAGCTGAGATCATCACAGCGTTGGGCTTTGCATTAACCGCAGACTGCGCACTGCTCAGAAGAGATGGCAGCTTCAGCCATGTGACACCACAAAATCAATCAGAGCTGTTTATTTTCACTCGACACGACTCTGTATAACAGCCCGAGTTTGAAAAATAACTATGCAGAGGTTACAAACATGTTCATATTTTTGATCAGATCTTGATTTGATCTGCTATTTAGACTGACAAAAAGACAGTGGCTAAATGCATGTTGCAGGCGTGTGACTGGATTGAATTACAGTGTGACACAAACTGCAATATTCCATACGTCTCTTCAGAGCTGCTTTGAAGTCATCAAAAAACATGGTTTAAGAGTTACATGGCTCTTCCTCCTGCAGCTCATGTACTGATTAATGTAGGCACTACCAGTTTCATGATTTAAAAACAGTGAATCTGTGAAAACAACTGCCAAATAATCAAAACCGAAACTGAAATGGATACGCGATAATATTATCTGGCCATCAAAAGGTGAAATTACAATCAATTATGATCATTCTGACCCATCTAACTTTGTGTTTCAAGTAAATAAGAAAAGACGATCAGTTCACGTGTCAGTTATTCCAATAAAGCAATACAGTGATTTGAACACATTAAAGGTGCTATAGAATGCATTGATACAATATTTCAAATTGTTCTCTGATATCTACATAGAAGGTATATGGCTTAGGTAAGGGAAAAAAAATCTGCAGAAACGGTTTTACAAGTCCATTTACAACCCTAGGATTTGTCCCTAGAACAGAGGTTCTCAACTCTGGCCCTCGAGGTCCACTTTCCTGCAGAGTTTACCTCCAACCTTGATCAAACTCACCTGCCTGTAACTCTCTAGTAATGATGAAGAGCTTGATTAGCTTGTTCAGGTGTGTTTGATTAGGGTTGGAGCTAAACTCTGCAGGAAAATGGACCTCGAGGGCCAGAGTTGAGAACTCCTGCCCTAGAATGAAATGGTCTGTTATTACCTTATTTGGAAGGTTCATGAATAATAATGATGAGCTCTGCTCTGATTGGCTGTTTCACAGAGCGGCTCATTTCAGTAGCTCACAAGGAAACACATGGAGGAAAATATATATTTAATCACGGAGCTTGAGCTGCTATTAATATGCGGGGCATTGAAACTGCTGTTTTGAATGCACGATCACTTTTTACTTTCACTTTTGAGATTTGTGATCACACTTGCTCTTTGTAACATTATACTACAGCGGCAGTACTTACCACATATTTGACAAGTTTAGATGCTTGTTATTGGTGCTTAGGAGCTGCAAATCATTCGCCATCGTCCACCCAGTCATCTCTTCTTACTCTGTTTATGTGGTAAGTGAAATCATATGTACTGAAATGTAACAGGCTACCGCTAGCAAGAAGCTAACCATGTCCCTTTAGTGGCTCGCGTTATTTTCTTAGAACAAGTTATTTGTTTTCTGTGCCTTTCAGGGTACAGACACCAATCCATCCCAGCACTTAACATCCCCTGCACAACCTGGAACATAACATTTATTTCCGTGATCTGCCATTTTCGCTATTGTCCTTGCTTTGTTTTGTTTTTTCACAATAGCCTATCTGCAGAACTTCTGTTGATTCGGCTATGCAAAGGTTCCTGACTATAACGTTATAGTCCGGATGAAGACTTCTACACCCATGTTTCCACACTCAATCACTGCGTCATCAAACTTTTGTGCGTTTTAAATATGCGCCCTTTAGCGGTATACGTGTGAAGATGGTGTTCATCGAGCACGGAAGTAATGAACTAAGTTATTTTTGCCAGTTTATAGGGCTTGAATGGATAAATACGCATACTTTTATGTGTCAAAATGCCTGGCTTGGCAAATATCCTTGTAAACAGTCATTTAGGTCTTAAGTGAAAGTAAAGAGTTGAGAAAGAAAATGTGTGTAACAGTATATTGGATTTGGGCAGTTCTTAAAGTGACAGCAGTCTAATATTCATAGTACATTAGATGTGTGACACAATGTGATTTTCACAATAGTCGAAGCTTTTGTCATGGTATATGGTTTTATCAAAATATACAGTGAAGTAAGTAAAAGTGTTGTTTTACCCTGATCTTTTTTTTGGGGGGTTAAAAAAAGTGATGTTTTACCCTGAAATTTTCCATGTTCTTCAAATTCAAAAAGCTCTTAAAGCATTGTTTTTCCTTGTAAAGAATCAGTGAGCATTTGAACCTTCAGTAATAGTTGCATATGAGTCCGTCAGTCATCCTCAGTGTGAAAAGATGAACTTTAAAAATCATACATTCATTGTTGGAAAGGGTTCAAATACACAAAAAAGCTGAAAACCCAAAGAATTTGTGGGACCTAAAGGACTTTTCTGAAGAACAGTGGACAGTTTAACAGTTCAGGACAAACAAGGGACTCATGAACTATTACTAAATAAAAAAAAAAGGGGGGTGTGGATCATTCAGGCCATAACACAGTATTAAAAAACAAGGGATGTAAACTTTTGAAAGGGGTAATTTTTATAAATTCTAAAACTATTATTTTTTCATGGACTATATGTAAACGTCTTATGAGAAATATTTAAATAGTCAGTACTAAACAACAAATAACATTTTCGTATGATCCCTCTTAATCTGGTAAAATTAACATTTTGCAGATTCTGCAAGGATTTATAAATGCTTTATATACTTGAATACTATGAATAGTCTTCCCCCTATTCTCACTTGTTAATAAATCAGACCGTCTAATGAACTCCTGACAGCCACACTGTATTTTCATCTGATCTCATGATGACTTTTATCTTTTAATATTATTAGAATTTTCGAAATTCAAATGATGTGAAACTCCAACACTCCTTTCTGCAAGACCCCACCATAAGAGAAGAAAGTGGAATTATTAGATGCAAAATTTGTAGACATAAAAAGTTATGTCATAATCAAAAGGCTCGTCTTCAAAGTGTTTATGAAAATCGTGCCCGCCCTGTTTGAATTTTCCCGTCTTTCTGAAGTTTCTGAAATTGCAAAGCGACTGGCTTGTAGGTTTTTATAGGGCTCTGCTTTGAAGTGCTCTACAAGGAATCAGACCTCCTTAACGCAGTTTGGAGAGAGTGTGAGAGAGAGAGAGAAAGAGGAATGACTTTCAGCTGAAAATAACAATCCTGTTTCTCTAACGAGCACATCTCTCTCTCTCTCTCTCTCTCTCTCCATCTCCATTTCCAATCCTCTCAGTGGAAAACATTGGCCAATTAAACAAGGGAAAAGATGCACACTTGCTGGTTCATCTGACAAAAAAAAAAGCCTTTAAAAAAAGCAACACAACAAAAAAGCCAAAACAGTGCAAAGCTGCAAACATACTGCATATTCAGCTCAGCGTTTTTCCGTCTTATCTTTTCGCACTACTTCCTGTTTTCTATCTCACGTCTCCCTCCGTTTTTGCACTATATTTGCTGTGACCTGCTTTTTTCCTGGAGCTAACCAGATAACCTGAATAATTACCTCACAAAGAGCAGTGTGTGTGTGTGTGTGTGTGTGTGTGTGTGTGTGTGTGTGTGTGTGTGTGCGCGTGTGTGTGAGCGTGTGTGTGAGAAAGACTTGCTGCTGGTATTCATTGATGTGATGGTTACTAGACATGGCACAGCCATCTTCACTTCCTCTCAGGGCAACCTGCAGGGGTTAAAGGTCATCTGAGGGACTAAAGTGATAAATTGAGGGTGACCAGAATCTCACCCTTTTCTCTAACATTGTTTTTAAACGTGTTTCGACACCTGCAAGTCTCTGAGACAGAGTTATTTGAAGCCAGACGGCACACTAGAAGCGATAGGATTGTCACGCTCCTGGCAACGCAAGCCTCAGATTTATTCTAAATTCATGCAAATTAATTAATTTGCGCATTAAGGCGCATTAAGAGACAACGAAAGTCAATTTTATGGTCCTGCCTATGAAGTCTGCCACTGGAACATGTAGCAAGACCCTAATTATACAACAAACAACAGTGTGTGCATAACTAGGATCTTTCTTCTGATCCTATTGTGTGCGTGTATCATGATTGTGCGAGACATGAATGAGAGAGGGAGGAAAAAGTGGGTTTGTTCACTAAAACAGCTCTTCAAGTCTCAGGACGGTTGCCCTATCATGGACTAGGTCACATGTTTAATGACTACTTGCTATCACACTGAGCAGAGAGATCACTCAGGGCATTTAGAGGGGCAACACACACAACCTGCAATGTTTCCTAACTTGAATTTACTGGAGCGGCTACATTTAATAATCATCATATCTGAAGTCTGAAGAAAACCCTACAGGTATGATGTCATAATCATGCCTGGTTGAATGTGGAGTTGGATTAGAGGCCCATTAGCGTAAAACCCTGAGAGTTCGTCATCTAAACATAACGAAGGAAGGCAATTTAAATTATGTAATTCAGGCTTTTGCTGCTAACCGTTTAATCTAAGCAGAGTGCCATCCAGTAACATTCACATTCACAATAGCAGAATGTGACTTGCATTGAGTATCTTTGCTGTTTTTTCTCTATTCAATTTAAAACCAATCAAAAGCATATCTAAATCAGAGAGCGTTTTCTAAAAATCCTACAAATTATATTATAAATTTGAACTCTTTCCAACAAGGACTGTGTGATTTTGAGATCCATCTTTTCACACTAAGGACAACTGAGGGACTCACGTGCAACGATTACAGAAAGTTCAAATGATCACTGATGCTCCAGAAGGAAAAACGATGCATTAAAAACCGGGGGGTGAAAACTTTTAAACAGAATGAAGGTGCGTACATTTTTCTTATTTTGCCTAAATATATATATATTTTTTCATTTAGTGCTGCCCTTCAGAAGCTACAGATAAGATAGTTGCATGTTTCCCAGAAGACAAAAGTTAAATTTACCCTGATCTTAAAATTCCAATAGTTTTCACCCCCTGACTCGTATAGAAGGAATTGTGTTTCCTTCTAAAGCATCAGTGAGCGTTTGAACCTTCTGTAATAGCTGTAAGAGATCCTCGGTTATCTTTAGTGTGAAAAGATGAATCTTAAAACCATACAGTCATTGCAGCAAAGAGTTCAAATACACAAAAATGCTGAAAAACCAAAAAAAAAAATAGTGGGACCTTAAGGATTTTTCTGAAGAATAGCGGGCAGTTTAACTGTTCAGGACAAACAAGGGGCTCATGAATAACTATCTTAAAAAAAAAAAAAAAAAACACAGCTGAAGATCATTTAGGTAAGAACACAGTATTAAAAATCAAGTGTATGTAAACTTTTGAACAGGGTCATTTTTATAAATTCAACTATTATTTTCTATTGTGGACTATATGTAAACATATTTTATGTGAAATGTCTTATTCAGGTCAGTAATAAATAAAAACCCTCTTATTTTAGTAAAAATAACATTTTGCAGATTCTGCAAGTGTGTGAAAACTTTTGACCTCACTGTGTATATTGTTTAAATTATTACTGCCTTGAGTTAATATTTTGGAACAAATATAAAATGCTTCAAAACTCTAACTTAATGAGATTCATACTTGGACTGTTTCTCCATTGGTTTTACAAATGAAGGCAGTACTCACCGGTTTCCACATCCTGTGCGTAGAAGTGCAGTCCATCTGTGATCTCTGTGACATAGACGGCTTTGAATTTCGTCACACGTTCCTTCTCCTCTGTG
The DNA here is from genome assembly GCF_049309525.1 of Garra rufa. Classification (NCBI taxonomy): domain Eukaryota; kingdom Metazoa; phylum Chordata; class Actinopteri; order Cypriniformes; family Cyprinidae; genus Garra; species Garra rufa. The sequence continues at coordinate 20,927,806 of NC_133364.1, forward strand.
AACTGAGCCACCTCTTCTTTAGGCTTCTCTTCATAATTGGCCCACATCTGTTGACAAACACACGTTTCCACAATTTAAAACAGGATGTAGGTAAATGGGGTTAATTTTGATTTCATGTTCACTTAAAGCTATTAACAAGATCTGGGTGGTTTAATCCACTGGCATCAGTGTGAACACTGTATTTGTTAATAATCCCATCACATTCAAATGATGGGTCGCCAACCTGTTTATCCTCCCATGAGAAGGTCGCAATGACCTCTGCACTTCACAGATGACAGGCGGTATTGGCTAGATTTGAGCAACGCCGCAAGAGACAGAGCAAAAGCGAGCTCATTAAGACTTGCGGTTGCAAAACACAAATCTGAGAGCGGCTTTCAGAGAGAAGAGCGAGAAGTTCTACTTCATCAACGCTTTATGAAATGTCAACAAAAGAGCCCTGCGTGTAGTCAAAGCACGCAGTTTGTTTTGCTTACTAAGCGCTGAAGGTTGAGTCCATTATGAAATACAAACACGACAAATTAACAGGCTCTTACGCAACCGCCCTTACTTCAGTTCGAAGGCTTTATTAGCAAATGATGTTCATCAGCTATTGAAGTTTTCCCCGTTATTCCATTAATTTTTTTCTATCCTGGAGAGCAGGAGGCTGCTGATTACAAACCAAACTGTTATATGCGCTTCCTCACGGTGCTGGTTTTAGCTAATTACGTCCACCAGGACGGCAAGGCCGACATTTACAGGCCAATTCCGCCAGCAGACTGTGAATCAACATATATGCATGTAAAAATACAGCTGGTGACATGCAGTAAGCCTTGAAAACCAAGGCACCAAATGATAAACTACAGGGTCAAACTACCCAATTACATCTGATTATTTCCCCCGAGGCGTGACAAAAACAAGGGAACATGGAGGAAAATGATTCCTTGGGGAAAACGGCAGGGTTAATGAAGATTTAAACACGCCATGCTCTGCCAACCACTACAAAGCATGAGCGTGCTAGTCTAACCCCTACTACCCACAATGCCCTGGCACAGTAACACAAAGTTATAATCAAATCTGGAGGACCAATCGCAGTCACCCAGATTTGAGTGTCAACCCTCATTACAGTGCCGACTGTCACAATGTCATTTCTGGCACCGCCGGTCAGCGCAGACCCCGTGCTTCCTACGGCCACGTGACCTCTGACACGCGGCGTAGAGGCAAGGGCACTTGAGACGCGTGAACGGCCGGACATATGCAAAAACCCACTCTCACGTATCCTCTGCTGCAAAAGCACAAAAGAAGCCACAAACACACACAATGACTCAAAGAGACACACTGCACCCTGGGCAAATGACCTTCTGTGAGCAACCAACCATTCTTGTTTGTTCCACATGAGTGCAGGTATATGACTGCTGCTGGGCGGGGTCATGAAGAGAAAGGATTTGTGATGTATTCTGTCATTGAGCTGCCTGTGGCCTAAATCCATAGCAATAAGCCACAAAAAACAAGTGTGACAGTGAGAGACGGAACGAGTGAAACGACAGCTTTGTCGCACGCTAACCACAATCCTCAAAGGACACACAAAAAAAAAAACACATTAGCAGACATCCATGGAAGCAGAAACATGAGGACATGAGCCTGTTAGAAACTATGGTTAAATGATGATAAACACCTGCAATCCCAATAGGGATGTGCAATATATGTGACACTGGACAACAAAACCAGTCATAAGGGTCAATTTTTTGAAATAGAGATTTATACGTCATTTGAAAGCTGAATCTGAACTTTCCATTGGTGTTAGGATTGGACAATATTTGGCAAAGATACAACTATTTGAAAATCTGGAATCTGAGGGTGCAAAATACTTAAATACTGAGAAAATTGTCTTTAAAGTTGTCCAAATTAAGTTCTTAGCAATGCATATTATTAATCAAAAATGAGGTTTTGGTATTTTTACGGTAGGAAATTTACAAAGTATCTTCATGGAACATGATCTTTACCTAATATCCTAATGATTTTTGGCATAAAAGGTAAATCGATAATTTTGACCCATATAATGTTTTTTTTTGGCTATTGCTACAAATATACCCATGCTACTTAAGACCAGGGTTACAAATGATATGTGATTTGACATTATCGTGCACTAAGTGCTTTAGACCAATAAAATACATTTAGAATTCCCCCAAAATTCAAGATAAGGGGGCAAAAGTATATTTATATCATCTGATATAGTTAATATCACACAAAGAGTGTTGTTCTCATCTAAATATCAGCATGATTGCAAATGTGATTTGATGAACAGCTCACTAAACAATAACCTAATAAGTAACTTACATTTTAGACAACAGTTCTTGTTTTTGCTTTTCTTCGACAACGAAAATAGTTTCAAAGACGCAGCAGAACAGTTTTGCATCTCTGAGCAACACACAACTTTTCGTTACTGAATCAATCAGCTGTTTGAACGAATCAGTTGAACAAATGACTCAGTGACGTCTAAATACCACTTCAGAAGCAAATTCTGTGCCACCTCTGCATTGCAAACACAAATTTTGTTGATACTGATTTCATCTGATTGGTAACAGCCCTAACAGTGTCTTACCATTTGAATTGATTGACTAAATGTAAGAATTTGACAAAAGATGATGCATACATTTAATTAGGTTAGAAAAAAATGGCCTTAAAAGGTAAAAATCCATTTAAACTTATTGGAAAGGTTCACCACCGCACAGAATAAGAAGAATATTAAAAGCTTGGGGAGTCAGCTGTCCATGGAAGTCCTAAACCTGCCAGATACCAGCACAATTACTGTACACACTCAGCAAAATTTAGTCTAATTATTGTTATCTACAAAATTCCAGAATATATAGAGATATCATTTTTTTGTCATTATAGCACACCCCCAAATCCATTCAAAGCCTTCACACTGCAACCATAAAGAGCCTATATTTATGCTAATGAAATGTTAAACCTCAAAACCACTATGAACCAATCCTTCCTTAACTACAGCTGCCATCCAGAATTTTCACAGGTAGGATTTTGCTCGTCTCATTTCCAAACTAAGTTTTAGAGTTTAAAAATAAGAAAATTACACAAAAATGATAAAATGTTGTGGCTTAGACACTAATAATAGTACCATAAAGGATAAAGGTGATACATTTATACTGATTCAAGTCATTGCAATGCAAACAGTAACCAAAAGTTGACAATACCAAAGTAAATGTGCTGTAGAAATGTTAAACTTATGTTATGATTTCAAAATGCATTCATTCATTCAATTGTAAAAATCAATTCAGAATTCAAATTAGGCTCTCTCTCCTCTCTTTTAGGCTCACTTTCATTTTTTAAGACAAAGTGCAGACAAAAATGCTTTGCAATCTCAATATTCATCCCAGTGGACATAGAAGTAATATAAAATCAATTTTGACCACTTTATGAGGACATTTTTTTGCTGATATAATAAGTTAAAAACACTAATCGAATGAGGGTGAATGGGGGTTGTTAAACATTGGTGCATTTTTATTAATAAAATAAACCACTTGAGGTTGTGTGATAGTGATTTTACCACAGTGATCATTTTAGGCCATGACCTTGGCAAAAATCATTGTAACAAATGGTATCGAGTGGCTTATTGCTTTATTATTGGTATCAGTCATTGTAAGCAGCCGTTTTTGTCAATAGTATGTTATTGTGTCTGTGTCTGTTGTGTTGAGCACTCAAGGAGAGGTCAGACTTCTCTTCAGGGACTATAGATACAGTTACATTCATAAAAAACTGCCTCTCACACACACCGAGTTCAGGGGAGGGGGCCGTTCCAAACGCTGATGAAAGGTGACAGCGTGTCAATTCCAATAGAGTGTGTTCCGCCCAGCAAGAGCGAATCCCCATCAACACCCAGAGAGCATACACACAAACACACAGGGCCCAAGGGAAAGAATCAAACGTATAGTCCCAGTTCATACTGGAACACACTGAACTTTACCTGCCAAATTAATCTACATCCAACAGAGTTATATGCATCGAACACTACAGTGAGGCAGGGAGAAGAACTACAATACCCATAAGTCACTGCACCTAGGGCAGGTTACAAATGAAGTAAAACTTGAACTAATTCAGCTTTTTTAAATTTTGTCAAAAAGCCATCTAATAAGGCTTTAAAATAAAAATAAAAAGCCATGCTTATTATTAATCAAATTATACTTGGTAAATCAATTTAGCATCCATTATACTCATAATGAAGGCACCTTTGGAAATAAAGGCTCATTAATTCAAGAGCAGCCACTTTCTGACACTTCTGTGTTAGAAATAATGGCACACACACCAATGTCTTTCACAAAGTCCACTTAAACTCAGAAGCTGGTGCATAAATTGGATACTTGGAATACTAAGATGCGAGTCTGATGACGGGGAGGGAAAAAAAAACTCTTATTGTCAGCAGTGTGTGACTGGAAATATCTCATTTAAGAGATTCACTGGCCATTAGCGGTGTATAGCTAAAGCCAAAACTTCTATTTTCTTTCCATTCCAAGACAAATAATGTACGGGAATAACCAGATGGTTTATTAAACTCTCAATGTCCGCATGCGATTTTGCTTGCAGTGCTCAAGTTCTTCAAAGTGAAATGATTCACATTTCTAAAGAGGGACATACTTCAGTACATCTGTCTAGCAGTCTGGAAGACTGTTTTTCACTGTAATAAAAAATCGACTAAAGTCAACATTAAACATCTGAACCCTATTTTATTTCGAGAAAATTCAAACTCAATGTTAATTCTATGAAAACTGTATTCTAAGAATATCATTCATCAGATTCTCTACTGGTTGAAAACACAGATGGTGACCGTGATGTGGAGGCTGAAGGTCAAGTTCACCCTCAAGAGCATGTCAAAATATAACAATAGAACAACGTGCATGAAGCATGTGATGAATAAAAATAATATTTTAAAAGTTTCTTGTTGTCTACCACACCTGGACACTGCTAGATATTTACCTGGAGATGGATTTCAGAATTTTGATTAGGCCCGTCCTAAACACAGGATGTGTGAGTTACGCAGTGCTTGACTATACAAGCACCACGAGAAAAACTGAATGGTAATCGGAGAGGTGGGATACATCATCAGGGTGTTTTAGCTGAGTCAATTAAGGTCTACGACCCATGATGCCCGTCTGCTCGATTCGTCTGTGCATATTGATGAAGCTATTAGCAGTATGGAATGACTAACAAGACAGACATGCCTTTATGTCGAATCACCTCCATCTGTGGATGGATATGCTGTCTATTTACATTATCAAACTGATGATTCAATCACTGCAGAAGTACAATGCAAATGCAACAACCCTGATATAGAGAGAATGATCTGAGCAGAAAAGGTTTTGTGACAGTTGACAAACGACAGATTTATTAGATTGAGTTGGTTTTTTTATCTTTTGTGAAAATTGTGCATGCATTCATCTCAAAATACAAGATCTTGAGAGTGTTTTGCAGAAGATAACTGAAACTGGGAAGACTGAGGTGTGGAGAAACCATAGAAACTGGTGGACATTTACACAACATTTATCTCCAATCCAATATAATTACCCAAATTAAACCCTAAAAAACAGTGTAAACAGGTTTTTAACATTTAAAAAAAAATTAAAAACCTAAATGATTTCATTGCATAAGTATTTATACCTTTATCTGGCACAGCTGAAATTTAACTCAGGAGCATTCATATTGCTTGTAGATGTTACTACACTTCGAGTGAAGTTAACATGTGGCAAATTCAACTGAATGGGTACATTGACAGCCAGAGCCTGGGCTTGAACCCAAGATTTCTGGAGAAACCTGAAAATTTCTGCCAGACCCCATCCAAGCTGACAGAGCTTGAGAGGTGAGGAGGTGAGACGAAGAATGGCAGATAACTGCCAAATGTTGATGTGCAAATCTTGTTGCATCATACCAAAAAATGACTTGAGGCTGTAAAGGTGCTTCAACTAAGTACTGTTAAGTTAAGGGTATGAATACTTATGCAATGTACTTATTTCAGTTTTTCATTTTTAATAAATGTATGAAGTTGTGACAATTGTGTTTTTGCTTTGTCATTATGGTGCATGGAGTTTAGATTGATGTGGAAAATTGTTTATTTAAAACAGTTTAACATAAGGCAGCAACATAAACCGTGAAAAATTATGGGGTATGAATACTTTTGAAACAATTTTTGTTGTTTGTTGAAATAAATAAACTTAACAAATTTTTCCCCCTTTTTTAGTTAATCTATAGTGCCATGATGTCTTGTTTAAAGAATCAACCATAAGCCTTGAAGTGGCCATTTATATTAACATGATATATAAGTGAAAGCATTCAGAGCAATTTCTAGAATAAAACTATTGCACTAGATCAATGTGCCTATTTCCAGTGTCCCTTCTTTAAAGTACAATGCCCTATTTATCAACATCTGAGTACACATCTTTTACACACTGCCTTAAAACTGTGTATTCTGAAAAGCACTATACAAACACAAAAATTGACATGACACTGCTTAAATATATAAATAAATGCAGCAAGACTGTGACTGAATGCAATCATATTCTGTTCGCAACTAAAACGTGAAGCCGATTAGCATGCATGACTATGTGTACCCTTAGAGGACTGGGGAAAGAAGAAGAAGGGGAACGAAATAAAGAAAAGAAAATCAACGTGAAAAGATCCATGAATGACAACAGCACTAAGCCTCACTCTTTTGAACTCCTACTGATTGACATCTGACAGCTACGACCTCTGACCTCGGCAGACGCTCACATCTACACAGAACATGGGATCTAGCCACAGTATATGACAGAAATGTAAGACATAGGGTTGTGCACCAATGTACTGTAGTATGGGAGGTATTAAACACACATTTACAATGCAAATGCATAGATTTGAATCATGTCATATGACCAGACATTCATTGGCCAATGAAAAACTTTAGACTGGCATGTCCAGTAATGCTTTCTGAAATCTAATTAGCTTTCTAGTAAGCTCTTCTAGTCTGAGGGAGGTATTGGTGGGAAAAGACCCAGAGCTTCATATGTTTGAAGACGTTAGCATGCCATTCATGCCGCTGACTCCATGTCTAAATGTAGCAGATGTGTTAACATGTCTGAATGCTTCCAAGTGCCTGAGCAATTCCACATATCAATCCAGAGGCATTCAAATGAGAACTACTGCACCAGCAACAGCTTGCGCACATTTTCCAGGTAAACGTATGTCTGCTTAATGAGAAAAAAAAACGTGTGTTTTAATTCTAATTTGACTGTAAAGCACCATTACGCTAGACATAAGAAAAAACAACACTCTGGTTCTGGTTCAAATGTACTGAAACACAGGTCAATCTGATGACAAAGGGCAGACCGACCAACCATCACACATCCCAAAGTCCACATCAATCTACTCAGGGATGCTGACAAACACATCAACTAAGTGACCTACACTGTCAGCATCCACTTAACCTGCAAACTCTGAGCTAGGGCTATAAACTCACTTAGCATAATCACACACTCGGTCGTACACTCATCTGTAAACATCGCGAGCTGGATAAATCCAGAGTTTTCCGACCCACCCAACTTAGGATGGGGTGATGTCGGGTGAAACGCAGAGGGGAGGGGTGTGCGGAGCAGAGGTGGACGTGGAGTCTTGGATGTGGTTACTTAGCGGATAAATTTATGCATTAAAAGTGCCCAGGTGGCATGGCACTTTGGGAATCAACAGCTGCGAGATGTCAGCATGCGGGGAGCTTCTCTTCAGCCTCATATCACAGACAGCAGCTGTTCGGATGCAGTGGCGGTTGCGCGGCTTATACCGCGGCTTACACCGCTAATGTCACCGCCCTCCTGTCAGCCGTTACAAACTCCCACCAGCCTGAAATTCCTGCACGGTAAAGGTAAGAAATCACCAGAAACTCTGGCCCTCGTTGCAGCGGCGTTGGTGTCAGAACGCTTAAACACGCACTAAGCAGTTTAACACCATTTCTGTGGGAAGCAACTATGGAAACCAAACCCATTTGCACACACAAAAAAAAAAAAACAGCCTGGTTCTGAGGGGTCTGGCATGCATGTCGCGGCTCCCCACCCGCACAGATGATGCCCCCAGGGGAACATGGCAGCATATGGGGCCTTACACAACACTCAGACTTTCTGCTTCAGTGCTGACTTCACAGAGCTATTACAGGAAGACTGCAAAGAGAAGACAACGTCGTTAAAGAAAACAAAATGATGAATGCAAAAAGTGTCGCCAGAATTATCTGATTAATTAAACAACAAAGAGCTGAATTACAGTTGAGAGGATTTTTGAAAGGGTTTCCGCACACTGAATTGAATCTGAAAATTCATCCTCCTTCAAAGCTGGGATGTAATTGTATTGTCAACAGGTAATTATTTATATTGTGATGTATGTCTGAGTGTAATGGATTAATGAATGACAAAAATACAGGATGGGACTTGGTTCTATTCATCAGTTGTTTAGTCTGAAGAAGGCAAATCTGAAAGCAAGTTTGCACTTAATAGTAAAAGGATGGATTTAAGCAGACTAAATGATTGGAGAAGTCTGGCATATGTAATGAGAAAAGTATATTGTTTCACTGGAACATTGAGTTTACAAGATTAAAAGAAATTAAAAAAAAAGCTGCAAGCAGCGATGACAGGCCCGAGCCACCAGCAAAACCACTACCCTTATGGCATCAGGAAAATAGTGCACAGTGGGCAATATGCTTTTCCAGCAACCTTCTGGCAGTTGACAGTAAGAAAGTGGTGGGTTTAAGCAGACTAAATGATTAGAAAAGTCTGGCATATGTGACAAGAAAAAGAATATTGTTTTACTGGAACACTTTATGAGGTCAAAATAAATAAAATTATAGCTGCAAGCAGCAAAGACGGGTCCAAGCCACCAGTGCAACCACCATGTTCTGAGGTCATGCTGGCCGAGTTTGGTTGCAATCAAATGAAAACCTTAGGAGGAGTATTGCAAATTCCACAGCATGTGCTTTTCAGAAAACCTTGAATAGCTGACTTCCTGTTGGGTGGTGCTAATGACATGCATTGCAAATTAAGTTCTGCTCGATGAGATCTATATATGTCTACAGAGTTTCACATGCATACATGCAAGCATGTATGAGATATGTAGTAATGACGTAGATTCCAACATGTGTGCCAATTTCTAAATCGGCTGCTAGACTATTCTGCCTATAACTAGACGCAAGAAAAATGTATTCAAAGAATCGAACGCACTGGAGGAGTTCTAATATTCCATTCCGAACAAACCTCCTGATGTTTGTACAAAGCTGAGAAAAATAAAAAATAAAAGCCTTCCAAATCAGTATTCATTTGCCGTAAAGACTAGAAGCGGAGCTATTTAAAGCGGCTTATTTCCAGCTAGCCTGCCTACCTGCTGTCTGCCCACACTTCACCGCATGAAATAACCACATGCGACATATGTTTTAATCAGACTCAGTCATGACAGAGGGCTTCCGGGAAGGACATGAAATTCAAGTGAAGTCTACTTCACATAAATCCATTTATCAAATAAACTGATAATTAGGTTTATGCAACCCTGGCCTAAAGAGATTTAATATTTCTGCCTATCTGTGTATTTATGCAACGGAATCAGCACACACAAGCGTGTGCAAATTAAAAGCAAAATAATCAAGTTTATTTAACCCAGCATGTCTTGATGCCGGGTTGTCATGGCTACAGTTTATCTCTTGAAAAGCAGCCTCTTCATTTTCTCAGATCGAATATTCCACCTCTCGCAGCTTTCCTCATCGACTCGCTTGCATCTGACAAACATGGGCGTTTAGCTGTCTTTACACACGGAGATGCTGAGGAGCTGGATAGTAAAAAGGAGGAAAGATGACAAAGAGAGGAAAATTGGACTGACATCGACAGTCGCTCTTCAGGGGGACACTTACAGTACATCCTGAAGGAGGCCTGGTAGCCCACTAAAACCAGTCACATCCCACACACACACACAAACACACACAAACAACATGGCTGGCTGCAAGCCCACGGCACAGATGAGAGACAGAGAGAGAGGGGGAATACTGAGAAAAGGGAGTTGCATGCTGGGAGAGAGAAAGAGAAGCGCATGAGAGAAAGATGAAAAGAGGAAGTGAAGCCTGAGTATGTGTTTACATAACAGTGCGACTCCTTTAGGGTAGACAAAATGCCTGTCTGTTTGAGTAGAGCGAAAGAAATCACTCTAGAACTCTGCATTCAAATGGAAAAGTGCAATTTAAAGAAATAGTTCACCCAAAAAAAACTTAACGTACTTAACTCAATGTAAAGACTTGACTGAAAAAAAAAATAGTTTAAGGATCATCATGTGACATATTGTGTCCTTGTTGAAGAGAGTTCAATCTTCATTTTTTTTTTTACTTGGTCCTCCATGGAAGCCAAAAAACATGGGTTTGAAACAACTGGAGGGTGAAAGAATAATCACAGCGCTTTAAATTTTGGACTATCCCTTTAAGACATTCAAATCGTGACCCTTCACTCTGACTCTGATTTACTGAAAACAGGAAGTTGTCAGGTGAATCTGACACCATAATTTGATTCAGATTCAATTTGATCGATTCTTGATTGAGTTTCCCGTGCAAGCACGCAGTGCAGTTCTGGCCATGTGCTGCCGTGTTTAATAGAATCGCAGAAGCCGACAGGCTCTGAGCCACTTCCTTTCACTCTCTGCCCCAACAAACACTGACAGCACATGAAAAAGAGCCCACTTGCTTCTCCTGCTGAAGAAATGGCTCTTTCTGTCAACGAGCCTGTGGCGTTCTGTAACCGCAACCCAAAATGGCTCTGCGCACAGTCCGGCATGGTCAGATTTATGTCTGGATGTTAAACCTACGGGTCCACGGGGGTCAGGAGGGGTCGTCATGAGAGACTGATGGTCTGGGACAATAGAGGGGAGCTGTGTGTGATTGATGCTGAGGGGTCTTAACTTAACGGCCCGCTACAAGTCTTCAGGCGATGGGATGTCAAAGAACAAACAGAAACACACACGCATGAAAGCACCCGAGCGAACAAGTGCACGAACACACAAATAATACAACTTTCCCCGCATTCAATGACAGATATAACATTGAAGTCTTGAGGGAATCACATCAAATACATACGAAATGACAAAAAGATGGGGAGAGAAAGCAAAAAAACATCATTTTATTAAAAGAATCTTTCAGATTCAAGTTAAGCTCTATGGGCATGACATGCTATCCATTAATATTGATAAGAGAAAACTTTTTGATTTTGAAGATAAGGGTAAATTTAACATTTTATAAAATGCAACTATCTTCTGTATCCTCTAAACCTAAGTACTCATTTTAAAAATATGATATTTAGGCAAAATAAGAAAAAAAGCACACATCTCCTTTCTATTCAAAAGTTTTCACCCCCTGGCTCATAATGCATGGTCTTTCCTTCTGGAGCATCAGTGAACTTTTGAACCTTCTGTAATAGTTGCATATGAGTCCCTCAGTTGTCCTCAGTGTGAAAAGATGGATCTTACAATCATACAGTCATTGTTGGAAAGGGTTCAAATGACATAAACGCTGAAAAAAAAATATTTTTCTGAAGAATAGCAGGCAGTTTAACTGTTCAGGACAAACAACGGACTCATTAAAAACTATCACTAAGCAAAAATCACAGGCATGGATCATTCAAGTAACAACACAGTATTAAGAATCAAGGGGATGTAAACTTTTGAACAGGGTCATTTTTATAAAACTAGTATTTTCTCTTGTGGATTATATGTAAACGTCTTTTATGTGAAATCAGTCCAGCACTAAATAAACAATAACATGCATTCTGTATGAATTTTTTTATGAAAATTTTGCAGATTCTGAAAAAGGGGGGTGTAAACTTTTGATCTCAACTGTAATTTAAATTATGGCTTTCTAAAATCTGTAGGCAACAGTTTAAACAAAATGTTAAAGGTAAACCCTTCAAAAGAGATTTATACAGTATGTTAACTTTACTGCAGAGCAAATCCTGGTTTCAGAAATTCTATTTGCAAGTGTAATATCGCAATTTCTGCTTATTTTTACAACCTGAGGAACAAGTCAAAATTATTTTCCATGGTAAATTGGCAGCATGTCACAGATGCTGTTGACGGCACTTAACTTGTATTGAACCCAGAACATTTCTGTAAAAATTCACCCATTACAAACCCATTACCAAACGCAGACCGAGATGATGGCAACTGAAGCCCCTGGAGTCGCAAAACCAAATTTTTTTCCTCAACACGATCCACGCACAAGACACTTGCAGCCATTTTGCTTACAAACAAAGCACAGCAAATAAACCAGCAATCTGAATGAACAGAAGAACGGCTTTGCAAAAAGAAACACCAGGGAACGAGAGCGTAAAAAAAGGAGGGAGAGTGAGTGGATGCATTTAAGGAGGGGAATTGGCAGCGGATCTAAGAATAGCCTGTCTCCCTGCACTGAGGACTTAGTTTTTTTTCCAGAGCAGGTAATAAAGAAAATTGATGAGCCGTTAGCTGTAGCGTTAGCTGAATCCCCAACTCTAGAACCGCCGGCTTAAACCTGTCTACTGTGCTCTCTCAGAGGTATGTGTGTGCATGACACACAGAGAAAGAGCCACGGTGACCTGAGAAAGACAGAAACGCAGGTGGAAAGAGTGAGAGAATGCTGTTTGCTGAAAGCCGCTGAAAGCCTGGGTTCTCTGAGGTGGTCTTACCTCGCCGTATAATGATGGGTTTTAGGCCCAGGAGGCTTCCAAAGCATTTCTGGACGACGTTGTTGCGAGAAACTCGATACACTTGAAGCAAATAAGACAAAAAGCCTCTGAAAATTCGTCTCACTTCAGAAGAAAGCTGTCGACGAGTTTAAATTGATTCAGGGAAGTTATCACATAAAAGACTCCTTTGTATAAAGCAGCTGTAACTCGGCTGGAGTCTGGTAATGGACCGGCCGTGAGAAGGGTGGGAATGACAAGACGATTCTTAAACAAAAAGAATGGTAGCAAACTCTGCCAGCAAGAAACAAATATTTAGCATTTATTAGACAGGAATGAAGGGACGTCCCACCGCCAAAAAGCATCAAAGGCACAGTCAGGAGCGTCTGCTCTACGTAAATGTTAGTGGGCGCGCACAAGAGAAGGTCCACTCTTTTTAATTACTGTCAGGCGATTAGAGAGGACACCTGAAGCGACAGCCGAGTTGAGGGTACTAAACGTTTTGGCGGTGGAGAGTTTGTACTCCTAAAAAGGAGCAAATGTCAGCGGGCTAGAGGGAAATGCCATGCCTGTGTGTCTGTGTGTTATATGTCTAACTCCACTCGGAAGGAGCAGAAATGCAATCTCATTCATCGCACAGACGCACACACAGTGTGTGGATCTCAGAGCAAGTGACTTTTAGATCTAAACACTGCTGAATTTAAAGGACAAGTAGACAGTTTATGTATTATTTTACTGTCATATCCTCAGGCAGCAGGCACATAGGGACTCGGTTTACTACAATATTAGAATATACTGTCACCGAGGAGTGCAAATAAAAAGAAGCCCTTTGTTTTGGAAACTTCTGGAAAAATAACTTTCAAACAAATCAGAGGTAAAAATCAGGAATGGGAAACCCAGCTTACTTGCTTTCTACAGTAGCTATATTTTTCCACCTATATTCATCCTATCTATTCACCCACCCATCTGTCCTTCCATCTATATCCATGTATCCATTCACTGATTATCAGAATTGAACGAGAATTAAAAATTGAAAACATAAAAGTGCCCATAAGATGGCCTATAGTGTCTATGGCAGTTATTTGCACTATTATGTTTAATGGAGCTCTAAACACATTTTGTGCCCTACCTTGAAAATGATAAAATTACAGAGCATGATCAATTATTTTTGTATATATAGGGTATAAAGGGGGCTAAAGGCACACCCTAAGAAAAGTGTATGATTGCAGAAAAATATATACGTTTATATTGAACATTTATAGAGCAACAAAAGTTGTTTATTTAGTTTTAAAATCTTATAAAATGTAAGAGGTGGCAAGTTAATACTTGTTCAAAACAACCACTTTAGCAAAGCTCTTAATATTTTCTATTTATTTTGATAAATAAAATTATTTTTGTTCAATAAATACTGTCATTACAATGTTAAATTAAAATATTTTAAAATACAGAAACAAAACCATTTAAAAATGTAAAGATTCTGAAAGCACTGAAGGAGATCCCTGGGTTTCCATTCAATGTTGCGAATTTAACTTGTGCGCGAAACTGGAATATCACAAACATTTCCACCAGCCAAAGAGAACAAAATGGCCACTTCCTAATAAACGGTCAATAAATATCTCTAAGAAAAGTAGAAGCCACTAAATACAATCATTTTCATATATAATAAATTACTTGCGCCTCTGAGTAAGCAGATGAAACTAAATGCAGTAATTGCTTTCAGAGGTGGATGCCTGCTGTTTAGGAACGCAGTAGTGTAAGACAGCTCTGGGAGGCAATTATACAATAATACTTTGATGACAGACTTTTCTTGGGCATTTAAGAATGACCAGAACATTTCAGACTGCTATGGAACATAATCGGTCCACTGGTTAGTCAGGTTATGCCATCCCATAGCGCAAAGTCACATGACTTTGAGGCGAATAGAATTTTTTTTTTTTTTTTTTTTTTTTTCAGCAAACGCTTTTCCATCTCCCATTATTCGCATTAACTCACCCACAAGTCAAAAAACACCTCAAGCAAGCAGAAAAAATGAAATTTGGCATTTCCGTCACTCGTTACTGATGTGATACTTCGAATGCGCATAAAAACAAGATGGAAAAAGCTAATGACTCACAATAAGACCAGGAACACTTATTAGCTAAATATGCTCCATTATGATTTAACATCAGCATTAAACCATTCGAAAAATCTAGCCCTGTCCACTCACTTCCAGTATTTTGGATACAGATTTGCCAACTGCAAGCAGACCTCTTCACTTGAAAGGCTTCTGACATTGCAGAACTGAGTACAGGAAACACAACTGCCAACAACTCAGGCAGAAAAATGTCCGTTCTTGGTCTGCAGTCTCACTCGAGGGGCAAATGTCTCTGTGCGACTAGAGGGCAACTGTCCTTCAACCTTAACCGCATAGGAAATCCCTCAAAAAAAAAAAAAAAGCGAGAGCTCTATATGCAGCGGTTGCAAACAATCATTTGTGTTCTTGACTCTGCCTGCATATCCAAGCATGTGTTCATCTGCAGTAATGCAATTCACAATGTCATATCTAATTACAGTCTGAGCAGACAAACACGCACACATCGTGCTTCCCCCATGAGAACGGGACTAGTGGAAGTGTTATGGCTTTCTTTCCGCACGGGTGAACCGCAAACCTGCCTAAAAGAGTGTCCGTCAAGAGCCTAGAGGGATATCCCGTAAACGAGAGGAGGGGGGTATGTAACGGCCAAGGACACACAGTCAGGGTGACATCTTGTGTTTGCACAAGCCTGTATGTATGTGTGCCAATGTGCATGAGAAGTGCAGCGTGAGCTAGATGTCTTCTTGCATGTATGCAGATGCCTGACAATCCTGTCTCGATGTGGATGGATTTTCGTGTCTGTGCAGATTGAGTATTTACACGGCCGGTCTGTCACTACATCCTGTCTGCCCATGTATGCTCTCTCCGGCTATCCTTCGAGCTGGCATTGACGTTAAGTGTTCAAAGTTCCTCACGCTTACATGCCTGAGTCTAAGTGAGTGCAAGAGAAAGAGTGTGAGTCAATGTGGGTCAAGTTGTACTTACAAAATGGGGACCAAATAAGAAAAACAGCTCAATGAAATGATGAAAATCATTATTAATGAATTAATGAAAATCTAGAAATGCTGAAACGCGTACAATTTACAATTACAAGATAGAAAATATCATTATTAAAACATAAGTGGATAATAAATTACCATCTCAACAGAAAAAATAAAAGTCTGCTGAGGCGAGTTGCGAATAAATGTGACAGACTGCTGAAACTGCACCTGCAGATTTGTGGAAAAACGTGTGTGTGTGTGTGTGTGTGTGGTTATAAAGAGCCCTGGCTTGCCTTCAGGGCTGTTAAGAATTGCTTATGTGGTGGTGTGTGTGTACATGAGGTGTGTGTGTGTGTTAGGAGTAGATGACCCAAGCCCATTTTCTATGCAGAAATGGCAGTCTTACATAATCCATGAGATGTATGGAATAGGAAGCTTTTCCCCTGTGTGACAAGAGAGATGATCTTTTTCTTGCCCTCTACTGAGGTAAGCAAGAGCAGAGCTCCTAATGTCAACACACACACACACACACACACACACACACACACACACACACACACACACACACACACACACACACACACACACACACACACACACACACACACACACACACACACACACACACACAGCAAAACCAGTATTGGTGAACATATATCAAAACATTTTCCCAGGAGGCACAGCTTTTCTATAGGACACAGTTCCCCATAGAATTTAGCACTTTTTTTTCTAGTGGCACTTAAGTTGGGTGCAAAGGAACAACATATAAAACATTTTAGTGCAGGCAAAATCTCTTTTTGATAGCTTAGAGTAGCATGATTATTTCTAGCCGATAAAGTTTTAACACAGTTCTGGCATTTGTTAATGTCTTACTAACTTCAACTCATTAGTTATCATGGACCAACAGTAAACTCTTTAAGTCACTCTTTAGTTTGAAACCATTGCTGTTACCTAACTATTTACTATTTTGCCTCAAACTCCTAATTTGCTGCTTATTAATAGCTAGTAAGTGGTTAATAAGTTTAGGAATAGGTTAGGGTTAAAGGGAACCCCAGGTATTAAAACTTGTATTGTATTGACTTAACATAACATAACAAACAATGTGTCTTACTGAAATATGAAGTAGAAAACCCATGAAAGATTTCCATTATTTAAAAAATTCACATGGTTTTATACATTTTGGATTATAGGGGACGCCATTATTTCGATGACGTCAAATGGTTGCATTCGGTGAGCTACTGACGCTACCTGTTGCTATTTTTACCGCAACACAACTCTGAAAATAAAATACTGATACAAAGCCACATTGTGCGGCTTTTGGTTGTAATTTTCAGTCGAAGGGCAACAAAAAGCAATGCAAGTCTTTAATGCTTTCCTAGTGATAAGATGAAGAGAAAAGAATGGGAAGATGCCTGTGGATGAATAAAACTTCCTAAAGACCTGCGTCTTTGTTCTCTCCACTTTAGCCCTGATGCCTTTGAGGCTTATAGTAGACCACAGCTACTGAAACAGCTTACAAATGGCAGAGACAAGAAACGCTAGATGCCATCCTGGAAGGATTTTAAACATGCAGATGCTTGTCATGACGCCACAGCCACTGAAGGAGTTTCTCAGTGTCGATTTCACTCGATATCAAGGGGTGTTTAGACTCCTTGTGGAGAAAAATCAATGGTAGTGCATTTGGTTTAAGCCTACGTAAGCTACGTGTAAGAAACTTTTCCGAGTTGCGTTGCGGTCAAAACAGCAACAGGTAGCGCCAGTAGCTCACCGAGTGCAGCCATTTTACGTCATTGAAATAATGGCGCCCCCCATAGTCTGAAAATATGTATGAAACCATGTTAAATGACGTAAATCGTTCATGGGTTTTCTACTACAAATTTTAGTAAGATACATCATTTATGTTATATAAAGCCATACAAGTCTTTAGGGTTCCCTTAAAGGAGTAGTTCACTTTTGAGAACAAGAATTTACAGATAATGTACTCACCCCCTTGTCAACCAAGATGTTCATGTCTTTCTTTCTTCAGTTGTCTAGAAATGGTGTTTTTTGAGGAAAACATTTTAGGATTTCTCTTCATATAACGGACTTCTATGGTGCCCCCGAGTTTGAACTTCCAAAATGCAGCTTCAAAGGGCTCTAAATGATCCCAGCTGAGGAAGAAGGGTCTTATCTAGCAAAAACTATTGGTTATTTTCTAAAAACATTTACAACTTATATACTTTTTAAATTCAAATGCTCAAACTCGCAGAGCTAGACAAGATGAGCATTTGAGATTAAAAAGTATATAATTGCATTTTTTTATTTTTTTATTTTAGAAAATAACACATTGTTTTTCTAGATACGACCCTTTTTTCATTGGCTGTGATCGTTTAGAGCCTTTTGAAGCAGCATTTTGAAAGTTCAGACTCGGGGGCGCCATAGAAGTCCATTATACGGAGAGAAATCCTGAAATGTTTTCCTTAAAAAACAATTTCCTTACGACTCAAGAAAGAAAGACATCAACATCTTGGATGACAAGGGGGGTTACATTATCTGTAAATTTTTGTTCTGAAAGTGAACTACTCCTTTAAAGGGATAATTTTTAACCATATTGTAGATTGCTGCTACTTAAATGTCATAATTAATCTTCTCTTCACAATATCACTTCATGTGCAAAAGTACCTAATGTTCTCTTTGAAAAACTAACCAGAATAGCACACAATTTCTTTTACTCAGCTACAACTTTTTTTTTTTTTTTTTTTTTTTACTGTTCTGATTATACTGTTCAGGCTAATAACTGGCAATATTAGCGTGCAGGGGCTGGTTGGGATTATGTGTCATCGTTCTTGCACATACACGGTTCAGACAAGGAGAGTATTGATAGCAAAAGCACTCAACTCTGTATCACCATCAGTCTGGAACAAACATTTGAGCAAAAACAAAGACATATGGCCTGGCAAGGATAGGATAGTGTTATTGCTAATATATATGAAGCCATTGCTAAGTGTCACCACAACGTTAATTAGCTTTCTTACTAAAAGTGCGAAGAGAATTAATTACTTTTTTTGTAGGGTTTGTTGACACAGAAAGACCCAATTTGCTTTCCTGCCAGCTAAGAACACTTGGGTGCGTAAATACTCAATTAAACTTTTGTTTTGCAATGGAAACCGTCTCAGAGATCTTTATTAGCACATTTGCAGGAACACAGTCCACAGTTCTGCCAAAACTTTACAGCACAACAAAACTTCTGTGCGTGGGTTTAAAAAAACGAGAAAATACTCCATGCAAAACTTCCATGTTAAGCACGGGGGAGGTTCAGAAAGAGAGCGAATACTGATAGGGGTTTGTGGATGGTTTACTCTCATCTGTAACGTAGAAGTGACCTGAACGAACTTTTCACGATGCTCATAATCACTGCTTCTGCCAGGGGAGGCTCTCTCATTCCTATGTAGCAAGGAAGACTGCAATCGTTCATGAATTCAAGATGAGGAAAAGGAACCACAGAGACGCCAAGAGAGCGCAAAGAGCTTTTTCTTGTTTGTTCAAGATTCATGCTGCAAGGCGTTTTGTTCTGATTTGGCATGGAGAGCACTTGAGTAAACTTTGCCATGGAGGAAACCTCAATGAAAGAGAGCAGCAAGACTTAATGCGATGAATACTTAAGATGTACATTAAATTACGCTACGATAACGCTCACGCCAGGGAATTCACTGTGGGATTAACAAATGAGATACAATATTTTTGAAAATCGGCTGCTGTTAACATACTGCAAACAAAATACTTCTGCTTTGTGATAAATCTAAAATCAAGCTTTAGTGTATCAGTGAGTGGCCAGAAAAAGAAAAAAAAAGCTAAAAATGAGTTTACGATGAACCCTTTACTTTACAATTTTAATAATATTAAGATTAATCAAGATTAATTTCAGTATTATCATCAAAAACTGAACCCCTACTTAAGATGACTGCCACTAAAAACAAACATATTAATATTAAAATAGAAAAATAAGTACTTATATAATATAGTACTTAAATAATAGGCACTGTTATTGTTAAATAACTGTTAAATAACTCCATAATTAATGTGGAGCCTGAATCTCGCATGAATATTTCAGATGAACACTCTCCAATTTGATTGGTTCAGGAGTCTGTGTACGCATGCTGATGTGTTTACAGCCAATGTTTTACATCAGAGACATCAGTCCTGCCATGTTTGTTGTCTCTCTTTAGCCGGCCAAGTCCCTGTTGTGGCGGAGCAGGCCTTAGCGCAAGCCTCCGGGGAGAGTTGCTGTGTCTAATTGGATAACTCTTACTGTGATTCACCACAGTGCTCTGGTTGTTCCTGTCTGACACAGCCTGCCCTCCATTTGTTAAATTAGAAGGCAACGATGACAGTGGTGAGAGGAGTGAGGAACAGAATGGAAATACATATATAATCACACACTTCCCTTTTAGTGCCACTTCTACACAGCACTTAATGCAATTTGCAGCAACTCAAGGAAGGCCCAGGCATGACGAAAATTGAGAGAGAAAGAGGAGGGATGACACACTATATAACCTGCCATAAAGGGATAGTTCTGCCAAATATAAAAATTCTGTCATTAATTACTCACCTTCAAGTGGTTACAATTTCCATAAGACCTCTGTTCATCTTAGGAACACAATTTAAGATATTTCTTGCTGAAATCCGAGAGCTTTCTGACCTTGCATAGACACTTACAAGGTCCAAAAAAGTAGTAAGGACAGTTTTAAAACTGTTAAAACAGTCAACCGTAATTTCATTAAGCTTTGAGTTCACTAGATTATAGGGATGTAACGATTTCAAAGTCTCACAATACGATAATATCACAATATGAAGTTCATGATACAATTAGTTGCAATTTTACAAAAAGAATCGAAAAAGTTACAATTTTGTACATTTTAAAATTAAATTATAGCACTGATGCATTGAGAATTGAAAATTAAGAGCTCCAACCCATGTTAACTAAGAAAACCTGAGCTTTAGAGGGACCCAACCCTCTTTTTATTTGTGATATACTATCTCAGTCTAAATTACATTCACACTGGTGTTTTAGGAAGTCAAACTAATTCAAATATAATAACAACAACAGCGGCAGTAATAGCCATATATTGTAAAACAATTGCACTGCAAAATAAATGAAAATGAATAGTAGGGAAATTACAATACTTCTTTCTACACTTGAAAGAGATATTTTGAAGTTTGGACAGCATTTAAACCACTAGCTGTCAGCAATTCATACTGCACTTTTAAGCTTTTATTTTGATGGAAACGGCAGTAGAGCTTTTGCTTTGAAGGAAAACTCAAGCTTCAGTGAAAATAGGCTTACAAAAACGCCTCTCAATACAAATATAGTGAAACTGGTGGGCGCTGTGTTCCCAAACGAGTGCTAAACTTACATTACATGCAATAAACGAGTTTTCTGCATTCATTCACTGTAAACGAAGATGTTCTGAGGCACGGAAATCACTGGATCACGAACTGATCGCCTCAATGTGATTTGTGACTTGATGAAAGGATTAAACCATATTGCGCTCTTGGTTTTAGTTTGTTTGACAGATACTGTGTCAAAGCATAATAGCCCAAATCACAACTTTAAGGACCTTTTATGTTAGAATAAGAAGTTAGAATATATTTAAAAACTGCCCAGAAGACCTATCGTTTCATATCGTCATGTGACCACGATAATATCGAGACAGTTTTGCCATCACGATATTGATAATATTGTTGCTTCCCTTGAGCATAAAAAGTATTTTCGTAGCCTCATAAAATTAAGGTTGAACCACTGATGTCTGTTAAAATGACTATATTAATGATTTCCTAACTACCTTTCTGGATCTTGAGCATGTCAGTTTTGTTGCTGTCTATGCAGGGCCAGAAAGCTCTCGGATTTTAGCAAAAATATCTTAATTTGTGAACGAATATCTTAAGATGAACAAAGGTCTTACAGGTTTGGAACAACATGAGGGTGAGTAATTAATCGCTGAATTTTCATTTCTGGGTGAACTATTCTTTAAAGTAAAGATCCCATTTACTTAGATGTGTTCTGGTCTTGATTTGATTTGATTTATTATTGCATTTTATTTATTAAAGAAAAAACAACAACAACATTTACATACACACACACACGCACACACACACACAAAGTGAGGAAATCACCTCTGATAAAGTACTTCAAGACGACCCGACTGAATAAACCCTGATTGAGTTTGGGAAAACTCAATCAGACACGAAACTGTGAACCCAACACCTGAAAACTCCAGAATAGCATTTACTTTCTCAAGCACTCAGATAACCTCATCTGTGGCATGTATGTAATTATCTTGTCGTGTTTTATAATATCGCCATGGAAACAGCCACTGCTTCACTGATTCTGCAGAGAGCATGATATAAAAAGCGTTAAAACTTCATTTAGGCCACTTTGTTGTTAATAACAGAGAAATTATGATATATGTGTGTGTTCAGGCAAGTCAGTTTCCAGGACGAAATCACTTCCATCAGAGGAAATTAAAAGAGAGCCTTTAATTAAAATGCATTGTTCAACATGGACAAAATATAACTCTTAAAGAATGATAGTGAGGCACTGTGCTTTCATCTCCATGTTAAATATTAATGCAGTAACGCAAGTCTGAAAACTCGGGTTCCATTAGACTGACCTGAGCCTCCCACTGCCTTCATTCATCCTTGGCTCGCTCCAGATTAGCCAGAGGTAAAAAGTGCCAACTCACAGAAGCCTGCACTAAAGCACAATGGATTTCTCACTAACTCCGAGAAGTATGACGACGCCAATAAAAAAAAGTCAACTGCAACTTGTTAAATATTTCTTGTCACCTTTGGGTTTCATTTGTATATTTTGATTGTCTGTGGCACTCAAGTGTCTCAACGAAAATTGCAACGTGGTTCCGCTCCTCACTAGCAAACCGGCACTCGAAAACCTCTGAAATTGGGCATAGCTGTCCGCTGATGAGGCCCTTGAACAAGATTCTTTTACAACAGACAAATGGAATCAAAAATAACTTTCAGAAACCATTGCAGACATTAGGGGGGCTGGGATTGGTAAGGTTAGCATTTTTCTTCAGTGATGCTCATTTTGAAGTCGGTGCATTCCGGCCAAATCAATTTTTTTCCAAGAGACCTATGAATTGCAAATATATTACAGTTGACGTTCTTGTTTCGGAGGTCTCTTAATGGTATAAAAAGGATGTTTTCATCCTTTCTCCAGGTATTATCGACTTCCTCGGTCAAGACAGATGTGGACGACACGTTGCGTTGAGCCGCATTCACCCACCATACAAATTTATCGAGCTTAAATGTCACAAGCAGACGGCTGCACTTCTCAACCCCTGCGGAACCCTGTCACGAGTGTTGTAAAGCACACAAGAGCCTGGGGAGGCTATTAGAGCTGAAATCAACCCCCTGGTGACGGAATTATGCCCCAATAATACCAGAAAAGCCAGGAACAAGAAGACAAACGAGTGACCGTGGGAGCGGCAGGACTGTGAAGAGGGGGGAAAGGCGGACAAGCTCAGTGATGTTCTGAACAATGATGAAGATGATGATCTAAGGGAGGATAGTAATCAGTGGTCGGTTTGTCCCAGTTTTCCAGAATCCACCAGAGCCCTTGTTGAAGTAGACCAAACTTGGATAGGAGATGACAGAAGGCCTTGTTTCTCAACCGAAAGCTGACTTCTCTTCAGATTTGCCTCCTCATAATTAGCGTGTTGTAATTACAAGAAGGCTCTTTTAATAGCCTGTGTTGTGAGATGCGAGAACGCGGGTTGGCTCTGTGCACACTGGGTCATAAACCGCTCTCTAATCAGCAGCCATAACTCTGTTGCCCGGCAACCAGAAGTGTTCTAACATCTCCATGCAGCAACTGTTTACATTTCAGAGCAGTGGTTGCGTTGACGGCACACAATATTGAGAGGAACTTCTAAATGGATTCCCCTCAATCTACAGGGAAACTGTGGTAAAATAAGAAAGTGTGCAATGAAAGTGTGCAGGCGTTTGTGGGACTGGTTTCTGCACGCAAGTAAACACAAACACAACGCAAGATTTACTAAGATGTCTCTGTTCATCAACAATGAATTACTAGTGGGATGAGATCCAGACCTAGACTAGCATGGAGAGACATTCGATTATAATGTCTAGTCCACAGCACCACATATTTTTGGCTTAAATCTTTCAATGATTCAATTACAAACTCAAAGAAAAAAACAACAACAATACAATATATGAGCAATATCACACTCGTAAACAAGCAATATGGCTGTATATTGGACACAGCTGTGATTCAGCTGCTAATAAATACTACTATTATTTCCATTAAATACGATTTATTGAATAAGAATATTTATTAAACAACAACAGCCATCATAAAAGTTGCTAGGCAATTCGGTCAAAAGTCCAAAGGCAGCGCTCTGATACAAAGCCTTAAATTTGCATTAAATATAACGTGACGAGATTTTGCCCTCTTTGCCAAAACTTCTTGCTCTGGAACAAATAAAATATTAATGAGACCAAAGACGGCCAGTTAGATTTACCCAAAACTAATTATATCTCATGTTTAACCACTATAGAGATATCAGATCCAGCGGCAAAATCCAAAAGAACTGACTGAGGTAAGGCTGCTCTTGGCGGGTTCATGAGGGCTAAATGACCGCTGATGCCCTGGATTTTCAAACAGTTATTATCTTTAACAAAGCGCCTATTTGAAGTCTAAACAAGTACATTCTCACCTAAAATGTTTTAAATGACAATCCGTGACACAAAAACACTTTTATTTATTAAATTATGGTGGATTTGGGCGTCCACCATCACACTCGTTGTGGGAAATACCACAAGCGGAGTGATAAAAATGGTGAAACGGTTGGAGTTCTGTCATCACAAGAATATCACACTCCTCTCAGCCAATCAGATTCGAGGACCAGATAGAACTGTTGTATAATATAATATAATATAATGTAATGTAATTATCCTAAAATTAAACAGTGTTGATAATATGAAAACTTGAAAGCTCTTAAAGTTAAACCTCAAGCACAGCAGGTTAAATCCTGCAATGCTCATTTTCATTAAAATCACCTGGTCTCCCTGGGTTCTTTAACTCAGTATTACAGCCGCTGGACTGCTATTCTGAAGTAACAGACCTTTTTTTCCGTTTCATTATAAAAGAACATCGAAAAGACAGAAAAAACACTTTAATGAAACTTGACCGAACGCATTTCATTACTGTCAATTTCTGAACTGGACACCTGACACAGCAAATATCCAACACTTCCCTATCCACCAATAAGAATAAAATAAAGTCTTCTCAAAGCAAAAAACCATCAACACCTGGCTGCGGTAAAAACGAAGGCCATCAAGAGAAAAGAAACACTGCCCTCAGCTTTCCTTTCCATCTTCCACTTGTCCCGAAGGGTTAATTATTTCCATTATCCGGAGTGGCCTGGGAAATTCAAGCATGGATTGAGACAGAGCCGACAACCAGCATCTACAATCTTTGAGGACAATGTAGCTGTCCTGTTCATGGGTGGCGACTGTTTTCTCTCCTCAAACACATTACATCAGGGTGGCCGTGTGCTGGTGGCCTCATCCAGACAGCGAGAGGGCCAGAGAGCAGGAGATTGGGGCACAACAAACCGAACTTGTCGTCTTTGATTCACTGCTTGCGAATCAGTGAGTCAATCCAACCCACTGGGAAAGCGACAGCACAGGAAATAAGGGTCAAACTGCGCCTCCTCAAGGTGTCAGTGCAAAACATGCCATGCTTTGTTTACAGCAAGGCGACACTGTGGTGTGCAAGTGAGTGTGCATATGCGAGTCTGTGCGCATAGAGAGTGTAAACAAGCAAGATTGGCTTTTTAAGCCAGGCATAAGTTCAATCAGAAGGGAAGATCTATGGATGCACATTTCAGATTGGTGGCTATTTTCACGGGAGCTGGAAGCTTTGAAAGAAAGATGTGCGTATATGTTTTGGAACTTTGTGCGATATTTTGTAGAGCCGAGAGATTGAGATGAGAGCGAGAGAGAGATGAAAAAAATGATGGATTTGACAAGGAAGACAGAAACACGCTCTTCGTCGCCTTGGGCTGTAGATCATATTGCTATCAGCACGGGGCCGTTCTCTCTCTCGCCAAATGAAGGATAGAGGACAGAAGAAACAGCTGGCGGGAGTGTTGTTTGTCCACCAGGGCCGTCGCTTTCTGTGGGCTGTTTCGGCCATAATGAAAATGAAGAGAGAGATTGAGATCAGGGACGAAGAGGGTTTCATCAATCACAGCTTAGTGGGGAGAAGAGAACAAAACTGATAGTGCCAAAGACATAGCCCTGTGGCAGCCCCTGAGCTACACACTCATTCCTACGCCTTTTGTCCAGCTCCCACTGTTTTCGGAGGTCCGGTGTCCATTTGTTCTGCCTGAACTAATGCAACATGACAACAGATTTGTGTATTCTCTTTGTTCACATATACACTGGATGACAGGCTCTGGCCTCAGCACCAGGAGCTCAAAGCATGCTGGGCAGAAAAGAGATAATATTTATTACCAGAGTGGGGCTGGAAGATTTCTGGAATAATAAGTAATGAATCTCTTTGCTTGTCAGATGCGGGCAGGATACATATGAATTTCTGATCGTGACTGAGTGAAGACTGAAGCTCTGTTCCAAAACCTAGTGGGCGGCCCAGCTTTCGATTGTTTATACAAGCAGATACCCTTGAAAAGCAGCATCTGAAATGAACTGAAAACTTGTAAGGGACTGATTTGAAACATTCTACAAGAGCAGGAACCTGGTGTGCGACACAAATACATTCTACAATTGATTCCAAAAGGATCTGATGTTGGTGCGTTAAAAAAAAAAAAAAAAAAAAAAAAAAAAAAAAAAAAAAAACAACCACACAGTTATACAAATATTGGGTAAAATAGTCAATATTTAATTAGATGCTGTGTGAATTGGCTTACCATAAAAGGGTTTTGGAGTTGCCTTAGATTTGGGCCAAAAGAAGGTATCTTAGAAGACAACGCTGCTGCCTACTGTGTTAGCCCAGGTTTAAAGCACCAATGACGCTTTAAAATGTGCCTAGGTGGTTTTGGAACAGAGCCTAAGTCTGCATGAGGCATGTTGGATTTCCACCAAACTCACCTTCTCTTTCCTCTGTCTGGCAGTTTCCTCCGCAGACACCAGAGTCTTGTAGTAGGAGCTTCTCTCCGCAGTGAAGTGGACCTTCGAGAGGGCGCTCTCCACCAAAGCGACAGACAAATTCACGCCCTCGATGTGAAGCCAGCCAATAAAGTTTCCTGCTTTGTCCATGCTTTCCACCTCCACTTCCACCTAGGAGAAAAGAGAGAGAGACAAAAGAGTGAGTTAATGTACTGTATCTGGGATTAGCTGAGATTCCATTACTGTGGCGGCGGAGAAAAAGACTTTGTCTTAAATAGACAGATCACTGGAGGAGACTGAGCCATCTATTGATCGTCCAGACGGCTCGTTCTTCAGGCAACTCGGGGGGTCTCCAGCAACCCCCCCACTCATCTCATACGCTCCCACACACACTTCCTGTCACTGACATCACTGCTAGGCACGTCTTTCTCGCACAATTAAAAGTGAGGTCGAGATTCAGCCTGGCGCTAACTTTAGCCTGACATTCTCAATTAAAGCGGTGGCACCAGGGAACATGCACCACTAATATATTACATTTGTCTCCGAGCACCGAGGCTGTTTATTGGCCAGTGATCAAAGGCGGCAGGCAAGGACAAAAAGAGTGCATTTCAAAGATAGACAGGATGACAGAGAGAACGAAGAGAAGGGGGAAAAACAGTGAGTCACTTAAAACATTAACCAGATACTAATGGAAAATATGCAACGATAAATTCTCTAACTGCTTCTTAACACCCAAAACAGAGAGGGGAAAATTACACACTGTGTGACGCATCAAGGTTTTAGAGAAGCCTTTGTGCACCAGAAAATCTAAAAGCTCTAATCAAAGCAACCTAATGACAATGTCTTATTAATTAAGATGATTATAGGGAACTCAAATGCTTGAGGAACTGGATTTTTTTTAAATGTCTGAAGAAAATGATGCTAAGGTCTTGTGAGTGGTTGTCAAGGATTTGCAATGCACTTGCTAAGGTGTTCAGAATGCTTTTTTAGAGTAACTGTTTAATTGTTGCTAGGGTTTTTTTGATCCACTGTTGATTTTGTATGTTTGCCTACTGACAAAGAAATGATCAGTCTATAATTTTAATGGTAGGTTTATTCTAACATTATTATTAACAGTGAGAGACAGAATAACCAAAAAAAAAAAAAAAAATCCATAAAGACCATTTCAAAAACATAAATTGATTTGCATTATGAGTGGAATAAGTATTTGATGCCCTATCAATCACCAAGATTTCTGGCTCCCAGGTGTCTTTTTTTGATACAGGTAACAAGCTGAAATTAGGAGCACTCTCAAAGGGAGTACTCCTAATCTCAGTTTGTAACCTGTATAAGACACCTGTCCACAGAAGCAATCAATAAGATTCCAAACTCTCGACCATGGCCAAGACCAAAGAGCTGTCCAAGGATGTCAGGGACAAGATTGTAGATCTACACAAAGCTAAAATGGGCTACAAGATTATCGCCTAGCAACTTGGTCAGAAGGTGACAGCGGTTGATGCGATTATTTGCAAACGGAAGAAACTAAAAATAACTGTCAATCTCCCTCGGTCTGGGGCTCTCACCTCGTGAAGTTTCAATGATCATGAGAATGGTGAGGAATCAGCCCAAAACTATACAAGAGGATCTTGTCAATGATCTCAAGGTAGCTGAGACCATAGTCAGGACTGAATTCCTGCAGCGGCCGCAAGGTCCCCCTGCTTAAGAAAGCACTTATACATGCCCGTCTAAAGTTTGCCAATGAACATCTGAATGATTCAGAGGAGAACTGAGTGAAAGTGTTTTGGTCAGATGAGACAAAAATCAAGCTTTTTGGCATCAGCCTAACTCGCCGTGTTGGGAGGAGAAGGAATGCTGCCTATGACCCCAACAACACCATCCCCACCGTCAAACATGAAGGTGGAAACATTATTTGGGGGTGTTTTTCTGCTAAGGGGACAGGACAACTGCACTACATCAAAGGGACGATGGACAGGGCCATGTACCATCAAAATTTTGGGTGAGAACCTCCTTCCCTCAGCAAGGGCATTGAAAATGGGTCGTGGACCCAAAACACACGGCCAAGGCAACAAAGGAGTGGCTCAAGAAGAAGCACATTAAGGTCCTGGAGTGGCCTGGCCAGTCTCCAGACCTTAACCCCATAAAAAAATTTTGGGAGGGAGCTGAAGATTCGAGTTGACAAATGTCAGCCTTGGAGAGGATCTGCAAAGAGGAGTGGGATAAAATCTCTCCTGAGATGTGTGCAAACCTGGTGGCCAACTACAAGAAACGTCTGACCTCTGTGATTGCCAAGAACGGTTTTACCACCAAGTACTAAGTCATGTTTTGCAATATACTTATTTCTCTCATTAAAATGCGAATCAATTTATAACTTTTAAAATGTGTTTTTCTGGATTTTGTTGTTGTTGTTGTTACTTTGTCTCTCACTATTCAAATACACCTACCACTAAAATTATAGACTGATCATTTCTTTGTCAGTTGGCAAACGTACAAAATCAGCAGGGGGAATCACAATTTTTTCCATCAATGTACTTTTTATTATTGTGTAACCATGTCATTGCTAGGGTATTTTGAGTAATTTTTAAGCATTGCTGTGTGTCTGATTTCCTGATCTCTAGATATTTTTAAAATTCGTGGTACCATTTCGTGTAAGACGGCTAACGTTATTTATATGCTTCGTTGCCCTTGTGGCTTATGCTACATTGGTAAGACTAGTAGACCTTTGAAAAATCGTATTTCTGAACATCGATGTGCAATTAGACATCACGATCCAAAAAGTCCAGTTGCTCAGCATTTTGCAGTTTTTAGACATTCAGTTTCCACTCTTCAATATATAGGCATCGAGGTAGTTAAGTATCCACGTCGTGGAGGTGATATTAACAAATTGCTTTTACAGCGTGAGGCTTTTTGGATTTTCACATTAGATACGTTGTCTCCTAGAGGACTTAATGAAGATTTTGATATTCGCCCATTTCTCTGAAGTGTTATGGTAATACAGATGGTTTTTTATGTATTGAATATATCAAAAGGTTTTGGTGTGATTAATGTTATTATTCGGATGTATACTTGCAGGTATAAAATTAAGAAAAGTGTTTATTGAAGTGTACATTAATTGTTGTATTTTGCATAGCTTTATATATCTTTGCATGTAAATTTATTGTAGTCGATTTATTTGTTAGTCACATGGTGTTTTGACGTGATTATGATCACCTGGAGATATAAAGGGATGCACATGAGTAGTCAATTTGTCTGATGAAGAGCCTGCGTGCTCGAAACGTAACACACGCTATGCAAAAGTTGTTTTAATAATAAATATTTTTGATACTTTTGGAGCTTAGGTGTTGCCGACTTTATATTCTATTTTTTACTGATCTCTAGATATTAAATGTAAGCCTATGGGATTTTTCCACCATTTTAACGTCCGATTGGATTGTCAATCGCAAATTGAAGTACCCTCCATGTCTGTAGAACAAATGGTTCAGACGACTTGATGCACCAAATTTGAATACTAAAAGTTACAGGCAAGCACCACTTAGAAGTTGCTCCATCAAATCATCTGTCTCAACTATTACAATCCATCCGCAAAGCAACATCCACACAGCAAGTGAAATGGGTTTGTGAGAAACAGGCAGGTGTTGCGAAAAGACACTCCAAGAGTCAAACGATTAAGAGTGCGGTTGTTCAGCCAGGAAGCCCCTTGGGAAATCTGCTGGGAATTACTTTGGAGGCAGAGGCTGCATACGCAGGGAGAGTAAAAGCTTTTTAATGAGGGCATAATCGGCACTTTGATTAAACACAAGAATGACAACCAACCTCACATTATGGGGACAAACAACTACCCTCCCACTCCGGCCCCGCTTGGCGGCAAACTAATGCTCTACACGCGAAAAAAGGTAATGGCTCCGGCCGGGTTCACGCTCAGAATGTTCCGGTAATCTGGGTTGGCCTTAGCCAGAGGGCTAAATGTATTAGGTCTCGCACAACCAGCTTTATGCACCCAGTGTACTTTGCTGTTGGAACACAGAGTGCAGAGTTAATCAAAGTGAACCAGTCTACTAAACAGGTTTTCATTAGTAATGATCTGATGATGTTAAACCAGAATTTAGTTTAATTAAACATTGCTAGTTTGTTGTGGGTGGCTGCCAGGGTGTTGTTCAGCAGTTGTGAAGGTGCTCGGGGTGGTTTTAGCTTGTTGATAACGTGTTTTTGGTGGCTGCTAAGTGGATGCTTAATGTCACTGGTATTTAACTGTGGGTGCTTTTGACAGCCTGTCCATAATGTACATGCTCGCCCATTTCAGACACTAAATTTTATATACGGTTTTGTACAGAAGGTGAGTGGCTTAGATACAAATCATAGACTGGGCAGCTCTCTGCTAGCCTCCTGTGTTATATAATCAAGTCTTTAGATGTGAGTGGTGTCTTCATCAATGTCAGACGAGGGGGTTTTAGACTTGATTTGGCAGCAGAAGCTGCAGGATAGTGTACAATTCTCTCTATAGTGCTTCTGTTCAACTGTCCACCAGCATCCCTTCACACTGAAATAAACATTTCCTGATAATTTACTCACCATCATGTCATCCAAGAAATGCATGTCTTTCTTTATTCAGTCGAAAAGAAATTGAGGAAAACATTCCAGGATTTTTCTCCATATAGTGGACTTCAATGGGAGCCAACAAATGGGGCTGAAGGTCCAAATTGCAGTTTTAATGCAGCTTTAAAGGGCTCTACACAATCCCAGTCAAGGAATAAAGTTTTTATCTATCAAAACGAGTGGTAATTTCCTAAAAAAAACACAAATTTATATACTTTTAAACCACAAATGGTCGTCTAGCACACAACTTCACGCATGAATCAGGCATGGTTCAAAAAGGTAGGGTAGGGCGAAAAACAACGGGTCGGTACTTCATTTATACATACATATTTATTTTTAGAAAATGGCCAATCATTTTTCTAGATAAGACCCTTATTCCTCGGCTGGGATCGTGTAGAGCCCTTTAAAGCTGCATTGAAACGCCAATAATTTGGATCTTTAGCTTCCTAAACCCCATTGAAGTCCACTATATGGAGAAAATCCTGGAATGTTTTATTTAAAAATGTTTTATTTTATATTTGATGGAAGAAAGAATAACTTTAACATCTTGGATGACATGGGGGTGAGTAAATTATCAGGAAATATTTATAACCTAAACTGTTGCTGTGATGCATTTTAGTGCTGGCTATACCTATTTTACTTAAAATTAGACAATATTCAATAGCATTTATACAAACGTTGCAATTCTGCTACGCTGGGTCTCTGAGGCTTAAGGTTGTTTGTGAGGGAGAGAGACTGAGTTAGAGAGAAAAGCATATGGCCTTTATCTGGGCAAATAGATTTAAAATCTCTTGCTTATCCAAATACAAGGTCAACCTCAACACACTCGCCTGCAATTCTGAGAAAACGCCAAACGTTTCATGTAAGCCTTAATAAAGCAATATACAATTACATGAGTTTAATCTCAGTGACCCCAAAACTCAAAGATTAATATCTTCGCGGTATTCTTTCCTGGCACAATACCATGGCTCACACACACAAAGACAAAATGGATAAACAGAGAAAAATGCGTCAGTGTGATTATGGAGCAGCAGAAAAGCTTTCCACACAGATCATGAAAGATATATCACAGACGATATCCGAATGCCTCTACTGATGGCTCGAGCCTTCGCTCATCCATTGCAACACATTACAACGTTTGCAGTACTAATTTACCATCGCAAAGTAACACTGGAGTCAGCCATGCTGAAAGATTGGATGGTTTGTGTGATGTTTCTGCCATAATTGGCAAGGGACGCTAAACCCCACTTGATGTGCAGTTGGTTATGAGGAATATGGCTGAACTGGGTTGTAGGTTTGAATGTTTTAAACTAATAAAAATGCAATTTGTTCACTATTTGAAATGTGAGATACACAAGTCACGAATGTAGGCGACAGATAAGACGAGCATTATGTATTATACAACAGTCAAGATAGAAATGCTAGCAGCTATTTGTTAAAAATATGTATTTTAGTCTGAACATGTGAAAAACACTTCGTTTTTCCTCACACAAACTCTATAATGGACCCTGGAGTGAAATTGGGTGTGCGACAGACTGTAGGTGGACGTCTGGGCGATTCAAGGCCACGTGTTTTGCCGAGTGCCCACACTGAACATCTCACCACCGCGTAGACACTCATCCCACACAGAAACAGGAAAACACACCAGCACAGTAAGGGCAGGCGAAGTCTCGAATAGCCAGGCCCAGATGGCTCCCAGCGGAGGTTTCCAGAGCCACTATGGTTCCCTGTGGATGGAGCGTTTGAGCCAACATGGCTCCCGCTGGATCACAAATGGCTTCGGCAAGTGTGAAAAATGCTGCACAGAGGAGAAACATTAAAACGGAGAGAGATTGATTTCCAGTGCAGCTCGCTTTTAGAGGAAAAATGGGCCCTGCCCACTTCAAATGGGTCACGGTGAGGGATGATATTATCTTTAAAAGCTGATGGTCTCAAGAAAGGATGACAATCACAACAGACAGATAAATTTACGTTCATTTGAAGCTTCAGCCTGGATAACCTTGCCTGAGAGCATCCCTACAAAATGATATACAGATTTCCCAAACAGTAAACACTCCCAGAATAATATACACACTCTCAAGACCCTTCACACTTCCTTCTCTCGCTTTTAATCACCAGAAAGCCCTTCACAGACTTTAAATCTTATTTTATGGCATAGACCAATTACCGAGGGCGTCGCTCTCGCTCTGTAACTCAAAGCCAAATATGTTGGCGGAGTACAGGAAGGATACCCTGACACAAATGTGCTACTGTAGTCCATTAAGTCCTTTTGGAAACTGATGATAAACAAGACTCATCTCTAAATTGTGACACTAATTTGCATATACAAGCATTATATATACACATTCATTATACACATTCAGCATCCTACTATGAAGAAAGTATCCTACTATGGGGATGCTTTAAATAATGCAAATGGCAATGGCCCTGAATTAAAGTGCTTTCCGAAAGTATTAATTTTTTCACATTTTCACAATCTAAACTCCATACACCATAATGGCAAAGCAAAAATGTTTTTTTTTTTACCTCTTTGCAAGTGTATTAAAAAAAAAGATTCAATTGCATAAGTATTCATACCCTGAGACAGTTGAAATTTAGCTCAGGAGCATTCATATTGCTTGTAGGTTACTACACTTCAAGTGAAGATAACCTGTGGCAAATTCAATCGAATAGGTATGATTCGGAAAGCTACACACATCTTAATAAAAGGTCTAACAGTTGAAAATGCATATCAGAGCAAAAACCAAACCCTGAGGTTAAAATATGCCTGGATTGCATCAAGCCACACATCTGGGTAAGAGTACAGAAAAACATTCTGCTGCATTGAAGATTCACAGGAGCATGTAGAGCTGGCCTCCTGGCCAAACTGAGCAATTGATGGAGAAGGACCTTGGCTAGAGTGGTGTCCAAGAACCTGATGGTCACTCTAGTTGAGCTCCATGATCATATGTGGAGACAGGAGAAACTTACAGAAGGACAAACATCACTGCAACACTCCACTGATCTGGGCTTTATGGTGGTGTGGCAAGACTCAGTCCTCTCCTTTGAGTGGACATATGAAAACACACTTGGAATTTGCAAAACAACACCTAAAGGACCTTCAGACTGTGAAAAGCAAGATTCTCTGGTCTGATGAACCTCAATTCCAAACATCATATGTTTGAAGGAAACCAGGCTCTGCTCATCACCTGCAGAGTATCATCCCTAAAGCAAAGTGTGGTGGTAGCAGCCTCATGCTGTTGGGATGTTTTTCAGTTGCAGGAACTGAGGGACTCGTCAGAGCAGAAGAAAAGCTCAGTGCACCAAAATATAGAGACAGCCTTAATGAAAACTCAGTCCAGAGCATTCAGAACCTCAGACTGGTCAGAAGGTTCACTTTCACTTGACCCTAAGCACACAGCAAGAGTGGCTTATAGACAACTCTATGAATGTCCTTGAGTGGCCCAGCCAGAGCATGGGCTTGAACCCAATCAAACATTTCTTGAGAAACCTAAAAAATGTCTGCCAGACCACATCCAAGCTGACAGAGCTTGAGAGGTGAAGAGGTGAGAAGAATGGCAGATACTTGCCAAATGTTGATGTGCAAATCTAGTTGCATCATACCCAAAAATACTTGAGGCTGTAAAGATGCTTCAGCTAGGGGTATGAATACTTATGCAATGTACTTATTTCAGTTTTTTTATTTTTAATAAACTTATGAAGTTGTGACAATTCTGTTGTTGCTTTGTCATTATGGTGCATGGAGTGTAGATTGATGTAGATTGCAAAAAAGTAATTTAAAACAGTTTAACAAAGCAACATGAAGGGGTATGAATACTTTCGCAAGGCACTGTAACTGTGTGTTCAGATGAATGAATGATGATGCAAAATTATGATGCTATGACGCAGCTGAAAACAGGAGGGGATAATTCCAATGTTGATGTCATAAAAAAAGTATGTGAAACATTAAAACAAACTGTAAAATATAAAAAATATTTGTGTCGTCCATATAGGGCAGCTGTAGAACAAAGTAGCTCCCCGCACTCAACTAAATGTTTCAAACACTTGGCAAACAAGTTTACTGGCTTGGCTTGTGTGTATCCTTGTGTTTTGTGGGTAGCAGAACATACAGATTTATTTATGTGAGAGTGTGCGTGATGGTCGATGAAGGTGAACTTTCCCAGGTGTGCAGTTGTTTGGATCACACATCACAAACTCGTGGGGTGAAAGCTGGAGAATGTGTGTATCTGTGTGCGTTTGTATCGATTAAGCTTCAGGGCACATGCATCAGTGTCACAGTCGTGCTGTCTGAACACAATCTCTCAAACATGGGACCCATTATGAGCTTGGAAAACACATGCCAGTCGGCCCATCGCAAACAGACGCACACACACAGATCCAGCTCAAACCATTTCCCCATCACCACTTACAACAGACGCAAAATATCTCCTCCACCATTAAAACTGCCATTTATTTCAGCCATCTATTTCAGCTCAAAAAGTAAAATTAAAATTCATGATCGCTCTTGCTCTCCTTTCATCAAAATTGTCTAAATTATGGATCATTTAAAAGGGCCAAAGTAGATATCTTACACCCCGTGAAAGCAGCTGCAATCAGGACGGACATTTTCGACAGTCGAGCCGAGAATCAATAAGATTTGGTCCAGAGAGACAAGCGTGAGGAAAATATTTTAATACATCTGAACACTAATGGCTGTTTCTCAGGCTGCCATGGTTATTTTGACTTTATTTCCCTCCTTCCCTGGAAATCACAACTTTATTGTAGTTATTTATTAGTTTATTTCATTAAAATATCATGAACAAATTATGCAGTGGAAATGTCAAGTTTAGAGCTCTTTTTTTTAATAAAATGTCATTCTTTTGTCTAAATAAATAGCAGTAAAGACACTAAAAATGGATTTTAAACGTAGCATAAATTATATAAGCGTGCTAAAGTTTCAAAACAGTTCATCTGTGACCTTCATGTAACGAAAAGAGAAAAGCGAAATCTGGGGCATAAAAGTGCCTGTAGTTGCAGAAACCGCCAAATGCAGAGCACAACACTAGTGACCAGTGTGTTTTGTGTGTGTTCACAGTGACAGCTTTCCCGTTCAGGGGGGAAATTGCCTCCTCGTTGGCGGGATCGTCTGAAGTTCCAGCTGTGTGTTATGTTAACGCTGTTATTACGTTTGTTGACAGCTCTGCTGCGAGGGTCCACTATGCGAGGACTGACATTATGAGGACAAATCTGTGTGTGTTTGGGTGAGTGACTTTTATAATTACAGCTCACAAACACAGTATAAAAAAAATCAAATGTAGATTTAACTCGAGCGTGAAACCTCAGGCTCTGAGGAGATGCTTTTTACCAGCCACTGCCACGAGACAAACATGCATACATGAGAAACCATGCAAGTAAACTGCATGTGAAATACACAATGTTGAGTGAGGCGCACTGCATAGAGTGCCTCAGAGTTCAGAGGTGGCACTTAACCTTGTGTAACCATAGCAACCACGTCAAATTATGGCACCATGTGGTGCCATCTGTGAGGTAAATGCATAACAGGAAGGACAGTCAGCCAGAACAGGAAGCAGATACACCAGATGGCCCCCACGGTAATATAAGGTGCTTGAGATGCTCTGAAATACTCAGCTGATAGCACCTGGATCTGCATATTTATGAATGATCTAAATAAGAACATAACAGACTTCCACTGTTGTTATATAAAAATAATTATGGGCCAACACAATCCCTAAAACTAAAGAAGTCAAACCATCCATCCATTCCTACGCATAGCACTTTAATAAAACTGAAATTTAAAGACAAAAAGGTTTTAATTCCTAAAATGACCCTATATTTTAACTAATTTAAATTCTAAAATGAGTAAATTAATAAGTAACAGTTTATTATTATTAAAAATTTAATTTAATCGTTAAATTGTTGTAATTATTAATGAAAAACTAAAATATGCAAAATAAATAATAATAACATCAATAATTATCATTTTTACTATTTAAATCATTCAATTAATCCATCCCTAGCCCTATCACCTAAGAAATATAATTTAAAGCTAAAAATAACATCTAAAATTTGTAAATGATATAATAATGCAATGTTGTTGTCATTTATTATTAATGAAAAAATTTAATATGCATTAAAAAAGAATAATAATAATAATTATTATTATTATTAAAATGCAAATGTATGCAATGTTTAAGGTTTTATATTTTAAAAATAATTAATAATGATGATAATTATTATTATTGTTGCTGTTGTTATCACCATTAATATCATTATTTAAATCAATCAATCAATCAATCAATCAATCAATTATTATTATTATTAAAATGCAATGTTGTTGTAATGTATTATAATGAAAAAATCTAATGTATATTTAAAAAATAAATAAAGTAATAATAATAATAATAATAATAATAATAATAATCAATGAATCAATAAATCAATCCTAGCCCTAACACTTAATTTGTAAATTACTAATTACCAGTATTTATTTATTTTTATTAAAATGCAATTTTGTTGTAATTTATTATTAATGAAGCAATTTAAATGTGTATATTTTAAAAAAATAATTTTAATATTAATAATAATTATTATTCAAATGCAATGATGTAACTTAGTATTAATGAAAAAAGAAACATATTTTAAAAATAACAATAATAATTTATTTTATTATTTATTTATTTGTTATCATCATCATCATCATCATCATCATTATTATTAATATTATTATTTAAATCAATCAAATCAAATCAATCCATCCCTAGCCCTACCACTTGAAAAAAAAAAAAAAGAAATTTAAAGACAAAAAAGAAAAACAAAACTAAACTAAAATTAATCTATATTTTAACAACCTAAATTCTAAATTAATAAATAAATAAAAGTTATGGATACAACTAAAGTTACACTGTACATTTAGGATTTAGAAAAATTATATACATTTTAATTATTTCATTAACAATACATTCATTGTGTTACCACTCACACACCCTTATCTTTGTCTAGAATAACTAACAAGGTTTCACACAAGTTTTCATTTTATCTTTAGTTTGTTCCATACACTTCGTTTCCGTTCTGTAATGTTTACTGAAACACATACTGTACAAAAAGGTGCACACACACACACACACACACACACACACACACACACACACACACACACACACACACACACACGTTAACTAAGACTAAAACCTCTGGTACAACAGTCAAAGACCCTGAGGTTTCAGGGTGAATCCATAAAATGGATCAGCCTCTACCAAATAAATGATGGATCGAAACACTAATGGTAGAGGATCTATTTTGGATGCAAAATATACAGTTAATGGGCCCTTTAATCAAAAGAAAGCACTCTCATAAAACAGTGGTCAAACAGAGTAATACTACAGCAGCGAAGATTAAACAAGAAAAGCGTTCTTCTTTAAACATGGCCTAAATCAATGGCTCAATCTAAAGCCAACGTGTGAGAGTCCATTGATTGAAAGTGAGAGAAAAAAAAAAGAGAGAGAGAGAGAGAGAGAGCTCCGTTAAACCGCTCTGAAAAAGGAAAGCAGAATTAATACATCAGTAAGAGCACCCTATAGACACTTCCACCCATCAGACTGGCAGAAAGCTGGCAGAAAATGTTTGATTATTGCTATAGGATCAAACTTAGTCACGTAACTGTTAGAGGGCTGAAGTTCAAGAGGGAGTAGTGTTGTAACGCATTGTGTGTATGTGTGTGAGTGTGTGTTTGTGATTGGACGTGTGAGAGTCTACAATTCCTGGATTTAGTGCTGACCCAAAAGGCCCAGCACTGCACTAAATAAAAGCAGGAGTGTTTTAGCAGGACAGTCAATGAAGCGAGGCAGCTGAAAGAATAAAACTCACATGCAGAGGAGGAAATCAAGAGAGTTAATAAAACTCCAAAAGGCCAAGGGTCAGTGTAACTTGGATTAAACATGGGTCACTCTACAGAATTGGTGCAAACTGCTGTCCCACAACCAAAACCACATTTAAAAAGCATTTAAGTATTCAAATCTTAGATGTTGGCTAAGATCCTTCTATTATCAAGTGAAACCCAAATAGCTGTCCTGAACTGTCCTGAATTTTTCCATTTTATTCCATTGTTGTTGTTTTTTAATCTTTGATTGTGTAAAAAAAGCTGAAA
Source organism: Garra rufa (assembly GCF_049309525.1). NCBI lineage: Eukaryota > Metazoa > Chordata > Actinopteri > Cypriniformes > Cyprinidae > Garra > Garra rufa. The sequence goes on from NC_133364.1 coordinate 20,967,424, forward strand.
AGAACTGTGCTAGCTAACCATGTGCTGATTTATTTTTATTTTTTATGTGTTATTACATAAAAGATTGTTTTTATATGTGTACAACTGTTTACAACTGTGCTAGCTAACCATGTGCTGATAAGCATCTTTGAGCTGGGCTCAAACGTATCTAAAATGGTCACTACCGACACAGTCACGACCAAAACATTTGGTAAAGTTTTTAGTAGTGACATATATATATTTTTTTAGGTGATATTACATAAAAGATTGTTTTTATATGTGTACAACTGTTTAACTGTGCTACCTTGCTGAAAAAAAAAACAGCTAATACCAGCCTAGGCTGGTTGGCTGGTCTTAGCTGGTTTAAGCTGGAAGTAGCTGGTGGTTTCCTAGCCTGACCAGCTAAGACCAGCCTGACCAGGCTGGAAAAGTGGCCAAAACCCCTCTAAAACCAGCCTGCCTTCCAGCTATGACCAGCTAAAACCAGGCTGGTTGACCAGCTAAAACCAGCCAACCAGCCTAGGCTGGTTTTAGCTGTTTTTTTTGTTTGTTTTTTTCCACCAGGGTAGCTAACCATGTGCTGATTAGCATCTTTGAGCTAGGCTCAAACGTATCTAAAATGGTCACTACCGAAACAGTCACGACCAAAACATTTGGTAAAGTTTCGGTAGTGACATGATTGGTTTTTTTTTGTGTGTTATTCCATAAAATTGAGTTTTTATGCGTGTACAACTACTTATAACTGTTTAGAACTGTGCTAGCTAACCATGTGCTGATTAGCATCTTTGAGTTAGGCCCAAAAGCATCTGAAATTGTCACTATCTTAACATCTGGTGAAGTTTCGGTAGTGAAATCATTGTTTTTTGTGTGTGTGTGCTATTCCATAAAATGTAGTTATGTGTGCATAACTGTTTAGGACTGTGCTAGCTAAGCATCTGCTGATTAGCATCTTTGAGCTGGGCTTAAATGTATCTAAAATTTTCACTAACGTTACAGTCACTCATTGTTTCGGTAGCGACAAAAGGGAACACAATCCTTTATTTGTTGGAAATAAACAAAATTATAGTACAAATACAGACATTTTAGTACTCTAGTATGTTTTAGTAGTGTTTTAGCATGCGAGTTAAAAATCTGTAATGTGGTCACAGCCAAAACATTACCGTCACTACCGAAAATGCGCGGCCACAACCGAAACATGGGATGTTTTGTCAAATATAAAGTATACTAAATTATCAACCATGTTATGATGGTGTTTGGTTCAATGTATATACAAACTAATAAATCCTTAACTTTGCTATCAGTATGATGAACCTTGCCTTTTACAAAGAAAAATTGCATTACGAATACAACAAATCTCATAAATCATACTTGAAATATTGTTAAAACTGGAATTGTTTTTTTATTTGCCTCTAAAATCTTTTAAATAAAATAGCAAAAAATATATTCACATGGCAGCTATAAACAAAATTTTAATATGTTAATATAACCCTTCTTATTAAATCATATATAATTGTGTTTCGGTAGTGACAAATTTGGGGAGAGGAAAGAAATTCCAAACTGTTCCGAAAATACAATATGAGAATTAACTGCACAACTACTAGAAATGTGTACCTTGGATATTATATAATTTGCATATACAACATTTTTGCAGCAATTCTACAGAATGGCCCTAACATAAACTACTCAATTTAAAAAGTTAATGTCTTAAAATAAAAATACTCAATTATACATTCCACAGTACGGGTTGTTTTTCATATCCGTGGGTTGAAGCGACCCCAATAACGTGGTATTTAGCTCCTGCAATGAGAATTTTACCAGGGGAACCCCAACAAAACACAATTGGCATAGTTTTGGGCAGGTTTTGTTGTGAAAACCTGCCAACTCTAGAACTAACTCTCTTTTTCTGGTCTGACATAATACTTATTATGAAATGTTGCTATGAACTCTGGACCAGATGCACCAACACAGCGCTCAAATGCCACCATTCTCCTCATTATTAGGAAATTTAGTACAAGGCCCTTGTCCAAACCAAGTCAAGAAACAAAATGAGTAAGTCAACAAAAGTAATGAAAGATTATGTATCACAACGTCAAGCTACTAAATCACCTGGAAGACAAGATGAAAGTAGGAGGTGAGGCACGAGGGGCTGATTTTGTTGAATTTACTGCAGGAATAAAAGCAGAACGAGGCAAAAAGCTTCATTATCCATATTACTTAACGCTTCTTAACATAAAACATCCTCCTGAGGGGTGAAAACAAGTAGCGAATCACTGGCAGCGCTTGCAAAAGATATGGAAATCGCACCGGTTTCGAGTGCAGATGTTGGCGCCGGTGTTAAAGTATCTCCCAAATGGTGTCCATTTAAAAGTCTGTCAGTGCGGCTGCATTTTGAACAGTTTGCATTAAGCAGCTTTAATACTACACACAAATCCTTTGACATACACACACACAAACACTTAGTGAATGGTGCAAGTTTGAAATTGTGTGAGTGATGGTACTCTCGTAAGAGCATTTATATGCCTGCATGTGCACACACATCCCACCAGTGCGTGTTTGCACGTGTGCATTGGCTTGGACGCATGAAGCCTTTATTCTAATGCCTCCCATGGCCTCTGTGGGAACGGGTCAATATTTAGTCAATGGGACTCGTGGAGCTGCGGTGGTCTCCTCTAAATGACCTACATGGCTTTATGGAGCAATCAATCTTGAAAGGACCCCTACGACATAAGCTCTGCCATTCGGTTTCGCCGCAAAGATAACAGCTGGAACATCTGAGGTGTCTTCAAAGTTCCTGTGGGGTCAAATCATCTTTAGACTGGTGTCTCTTGAAGTTCCCTTCAAGAAATTCAGAAGAACCCTCAAGATGAGCCTGTAATCCCCAACGTCCAGCTGAGAGACACACGAGGTCACGCATCATAATAAAAGTGTTTCCTTCATATCCTCTCCTAAGCCGGTCAATCTCCACACGGCATATAACAAAGACCAGCGGGGGAGGGTGGAGAAATCAATACCCCTGATCTCTCTCCACAGGGGAACGTGTGCTGCTCTCTTCATGTCAGAAGCTGGGAGGCAAGTGCCATTGGCTGGCGAGAAGTCACCTGACTTTTGTGAATCCTATTCGTATCTATGGTTACGGCACAAGCTGAGGTGATCAAAGAGAAACAACGACCCGTGGTGTGAAAGACAACATTAACGGGGGGCAGCGGATAAAAATGTAAATGATTTTTCGTTTCGGACCACTTCGAGATAATGAATGAGAGCATGAGAAGTCACAGAGCGTGAATGGAGATATCTGATTGGATGAAGGGATGCCAACGGAAGCCCGGAACGATTGAGTGAGCTTCTGAATGGACTCTAACAGCCTGGTTGTTAAAATCAATGGTGGCAATAACTGCAATCCATCTCTTTCACGGCTGCCCTTGCGCCCTGATCAATGTGTATTGAGCTACATCTGTAATATTGCTAATATCAGGCATTATTTCCTTTCCAGAGATTGACGGATCAGGAATATGGAGACGTG